>NC_056736.1:661049247-661241747 GCF_019279795.1 Protopterus annectens | reverse complement strand
TTACTGCAGTACTCCAGTTCACATATGTATGTTCTGTAGTCAGTTATGGTACATATGATTGTATACTGATGCCTTTCACAGGTTCAGTTTGGTTATACTATGGTGAGGACATGTTTATTACTACCTCATTCTTATGTACTTCTGTGATGGCTTAGTGGATAGCTACTGGGACTATGGTGTGTAGGGTCCTGGGTTCGTGACCTGCATGACTGTTTATTTTGTTGCTGGGCTGACAAAGGCCCCATTGGATACAGAGTGATTAAGGCACTTTAAAGCAGTTGTAAGGCCTTAAGCCCACTTACTAGTGCATACATATGCTTACTATTGCTTATTTGTGCTTACACCTGCTCTCTCTCTATATATATATATATATATATATATATGCTAGTTAGTGGGTTTTGTAACAAAACTATTGGTTATCACGTGCTTTGCCATGTAAAATAGACTGTGCTACACTGGGACTCGAACCGGGAATGCCTGCTCATTGGTCAGATGCTCTACCCACTACACTATTGCTGTTTTGCTTCATTTGCATATTTCTACCATAATGTCATACCCATATTTTCTTCCCCTGGACCCCGAGCTCCACGTACACAGCATCCATCCATTCTCCAGTTGCTAGCCCAGCCATACCACACCACCACACATTTCTCTCTCTGCACGTCTCGGTACTCTTCCAGTATAGTGTCTCAATCCAAGCTTCTGCAGGCTCTTCATCCATTTAGTCCACATATGTATGAGCCCTCCCTTGATCCTTCTCCGATACTGGTAGAGATTCGATGTGACTTACAATTTTTAGTTCGTCCCACCAAAGATGGACCTGTTGTTGTGTCAAGAGTAGACTTAGCTGGTCTACACTGTTTCTTCCACTGGTAGCATCCTGCCAGGGGTTTGACAAGCAGTGGTTTGCTCACACACCAGGCCAGCCTCATCTCCCGGTTCTGTGGAACCGACATCCCAGGTGTGACATTCTGTGCATGAATCATTCCCACACACCCCCACGGTGTGCACCATTTTTCATTATTCTCTTCAGTATTATGCAAGACTACTGTTCTCACAGTATGATTGTATAGGCACTGTTCTTTGATACACATAGACTGCTTGAAATACTGTGATTGAGCAATGTACACATTTGATGGTATTAATCTACATACTTACATACATTTCCTATACTGCTGAATGACTGTGCTGGATGATATGTTTGTGATAACAGCAGCTGAATATGTATTTGCCATGGCTTAGTGGTAACTCACTTAGACTATAGTGTGCAGGGTCGGTGGGTTGCAACCAGGGAGTGCAGATTATTTTGTTAATGGCCACGATGACAGCTGTTGGCTACAGAGTGACTAAGGCACTGTAGAGCAATTGTAGGTGGGTATGCGCTGGTTTGCTCGAAGCTCAGCATTGCTGACCTCAGGGTTATGGTGTTTTACAATGAGTTAGCTTCTACATTGCTTAACCAGTGTGGGCATTACTTACCACAACCCAAACAGACTTCAACCCGCTTGCTCCCTCATACCCCAGCCCTACTTCACGTATTTAGTTTAGATTTGTTGACCAGGACAATCAGACTGGATGCTTGTCCATTTTCAGCGGTGGCCCGGGGAGTAGAGCTCCACAGTAAACCCCAGCAACTCATTACAAGTAATACAGAGGTGTTCACATTCATAGAGAGTAACAGACTTAACATAGCTATGTACCACATTCTTCATGCTTAGCTTATGTTAACATGTCAGTATTATACATGCTTAGGTCAGGTTTATATGTCAGGTATGACTGTTGACAAAGGTCAGTTTAAGGTGAAGTTAGATTCCAGTTTAACAGTTCTGGATAGGTTACACTCAGGTATTCAGGTTAGGTTTAGTTATTCCATACCTGGATAGGATACACTCAGGTATTCGGGTCAGGTTTAGTTATTCCATACCTGTGTGGTAGAGTAGAAGAGAATAGTGAAGGAGTAGGTAGGTAGGTAGAGGGGGTGACATTGCAACTGTATAGTAGGCAGTTGGAATAATTGATAGGGGAGTAATAGGGAAGGATTGAAAGATGTTGGGATTTGTATGCGAGGCAGGACAAGTGGTGTCGGTTTCACTAGTTAATGTAGGGGTATAGAGTGTAAGTTGGGGGGTGATTTCACCAGGTGGTGAGCAAGTGCTGATCCAAGTGTGCTTGTGGTGTTCCATCATGTGTTATTTATATGTGTCCTGTGGGATAGCTGAGGTAATACATGTGGGTAGGCAGTTCCAGATTCTGCTAATATAGATGGGGAAGACAGTGTCACCTACTTGTAACTTTAAACATTAATAGAAATGAAAATGGGGTTGATAGGTAAATGGTGTTAATGGGGCACAAACAGGGAGAGATAGTAGGGGAATTATCCAGGGATGTGCAGGAAGGCTGAAGGGAAGGTCCACAGCTGGCCATTTCTTCTACAGCAACAGATGTGCATATACACTGCATTTGCAGGTTGATTTGGACACTCACACCCCTGGGTGGGGGTGAGGACTGCAATAATAACTTGTGATGCCAATTAGATCAGCTTACATGCCTACAGTAGGGTGTTGCGACCATGTGTTCTTTGGTGTTATGTAGTGGGTTTTGCAACAACACATCTGGTTATACCATACTTTGCCATATAAAATAGACTGTGCTGCAGTGGGACTCATACTGGGAATGGCTGCTCGTTAGATGGCAGCTCTGCCCAATTCACACTATTGCTTACATTCCCTGGGCGGTCCGAATATAACTGCTCCAGCCAACACCTGCACACCTCAGCCCATAATTTCATACCCATAGTTCCCCCCACCCCTCTTTTACAGCACTCATCCTTACTCTGGGTGCAGGTTGGGTCTAACCACACCACTACACACTGCCAACTCTCCACTTCTCGGGACCCATCTCTTATGTTGTCTCGAACCATGGGTCATCAGGATTCCCAGCCTTGTAGTCTGAGTACATACACACCCTGCCTTGATAAATCATTGCACGGACGGGACTCCGATCATCAAAAATTTTTGGGGTGTCCCGCAAGGGACGTTCCTGTCTCTGTTTCAAGATTAGACTTAGCAGGTCCACAGTGTTCCCCCCCTGGTTGTATCCTGCCTGTGGTTTGGGGAGCAGTGGATTGTTTACTTTGTTTGTCTGTTTGTTTGTATATTTCCCCTGTCTGGCTGGGGGGGTAATAGTATGTGTTACACGTATGTTGATTGGGCCCCTCACCCCCAATGGCACGGCCTGTGATCATATGTCATTCTTATGTGCTGTATCATATCATAGATATATATTTGTGTACATACACACACACACATATCTATCTATCTGTATATATCTAGATATATATATATATATATATATATATATATATATATATATATATATATGTCTTTATATATATCTAACGACATGTGGATGTACGATTGTCTGCATATGTATATATCTATATGTGAGTATTTATATATATGTATGTGTATATATGTATACATATGTACCACAGAGAGAGAGATGTATATATTTATTTAGTTATGGGTATACATACACACACACACATACATCTACATATTTAGCTACATGTCCTGTAATGTAGACTGGTATTGCTGGATACTATGTTTCGTGTGCATACCGGTCAACCTTGTGTGCCATGTATGCTTTGCGATACCAACAAATAAAACTGTTAGTGTAAACAAAGTCACACGTGCAATCTATTGTTGGTACCAGGGAAACATTCATCCCATACGGGACAACCCAAAAATGGGTATTCAACTTTTGTCTAAAAAAAGAGCTACAAAGGTACCCATGGCTATGTGCATGGACTACAGTGTGTGGCAGAACTAGGATACTTGGGTCAGGACAACATACAGGATGGGTCCCAAGGGGGGGGGGTGAAGGGTGGGCAATGTGTGGCGGTGTAGTAGCTACAGGCCGGTAACCAGGGTAGGGATGGTGGCTGCATTTGTGCATCGGGGGGCAGAACTGTGAGTAATTAATTTATGGGTCGAGGATGGCCTGGGTTGGATGGACCTGTACTGGTCGGCCCACCTAGTGGGTGGGGGAGAGGGGAATGTGATATTAACATATGAATCATAAAATGAGACTAATTTAAATTCCTATTTAAATGAAACACTTACAATAAAATGAGCTTGGTAGTGTATTGCAGGGCAGATGTGTTTGGCTAGAGGGGTATGCCAATTCGTACGAGACATATATTGTTTGGGGCCTCTCAAGCCCATTAACGTTGCATGTGGACATATATGTTTCTGTTAATCTACCATTGCTATCTACAGATGTCTGACCATATATACCTATATGGGTATATATATTTGCTTACATATTTTTACCTATGTCCGTATATACCTATAGAGATATATATCTGCGTACATATATGTAACTTGCTGTGTATATGTGGTCATATAGGTGTTGACATATATATGTGCAGATGTCGGCATTTGCATGTATATATGTTTGTATATTTGTGTATGTATATATATATATATATATATATATATATATATGTGTGTGTGTGTGTGTGTGTGTATATATTTCTGGATATTTATATCTACATATATATATATATATATATATATATATATATATATATATATATATATATATATCTACATATATATATATATATATATATATATATATATATATATATAAAACTACATATATAGATATGTTGTAGCCATTTAGATAGTAATATATTTACACACATACATCTAGATGTAGGTATACATTCTCTGTACTGTTGCATGACTGGGCTGGGGTTATGTTTCTGACAACATACGATTTATGCATATTTGGCATGGCTTGGTGGTAAACGATTTTGTGTATGGTGTGCATTGTCCTGGGTTCGAGCCTTGCAGAGGTAGTTTATTTTGTTGCTGGGCAGAGCACCGGCCATTGGATACAAAGTGATTAAGGCACTTTAAAGCAGTTGTAAGCGGGTTTGCATGGAGGTAAGCACTGCTATCTTCCGGTCACAGTTTCTTACACCCAGTTAGCCTCTCCTTTGCTTAATCTGTGTCAGCAGTGCTTACCCCCACGCAGACGCACTTGCACATGCTTACTAGTGCTTACATCTGCTTACTACTGCTTATCTGTGCTTACTGCTGCCTTATTCATTATGATACTGACTCTTCACATGTGCATTTCCTGCAGTACTCCACTTCATAAATATATGCTATTTAGTTGGTTTTTCAATACACATATTGCTTATAGGTTCATAGGCTCATAGATAGGTACTAGGCTATTAGCCCTAGGGCCTATATAAGCCTAGCCAAATGGTACTCTGGCTTTTGCCACCCAAGAACATTATTTTCCTATGCCCTTGTCAAGCAGAGCCACAGAAGTGATCCCCGGGGTGAATTTCCTATCTCCCATCCAATCATCAAGATTTTTCTTGAAGAGTGCTAATGAGGAGCTTTGTTTGATATACATAGGTAGTTTGCTCAAGAGTAAGGTAAGCCTCTGAGATAGGAATCTATCCCTCCAGCATGTTCTGTTTATTGTGGTGACAAGGTTTAGGTCCCTAGAGCATGTAACTTGGAGGGATTGGGATTTCTTTAAGTGGAGCATGTCCAACAGCTCTGGGTTTGACATAGCTTTGTATGTTAGGCAGAGATCACCTCTGAGTAGGCAATATGCGACAGAGTAAAGCTAGAGTTTTTTGAGACCGTCTGCGTAGGGCATCTGTTTGAGGCCAGTAATCCTCTTTGTGAGGTATTTCTGTGGCCTTTCCAGTTGTTGTAGATGTCTTGTGAGGTATATACCAAAAGGGGCTTTGTACTCTATAATGGGTCTAATGATTGAAGAGTAAAGGGGAACAATGACCTATTTTTTCCTGGATGAGAAACCTTTTGTGATGAGGTGTGCCACGTAGAAAGATTTCTTGACTACTGTAGCGATGTGATTATCAAAGGAGAGACTACTGTCCACCTGTGTCCCAAGGTCTCTTATCACACTTTTAGTGTTAAGTAGACTACCGCCTATGTGATAGTTCATGGGTACAGAGTTTTTACCAAAAGGGATGACAATGCACTTTTTGGCATTGAGCTTGTGGCCATGGCTTTGACACCAGGCATCTGTCGCAGTGAGGCCCTTTTGTAGGATGTCCACATGGTTCAGAGATTTGATTATGGCTCCTAGTTTGCTGTCATCTGCGAACTTTGTTAGCCAAAGACCTTCTGTGTTAGCCTGCACTTCAGGGAAGTAGATACCAAACAGGAGAGGACCTAGGACTGAACCCTGTTGTACTCCACTTGTCACTGGTCTGAAGTTGGGTTTAGAGTCTGCTACTTTCACAGTGTGGGTTCAGTCAGTGAGCCAGTTGCAACCCATCTTGTGACATAGGGATTTATACCTAGTTTAGTGAGTTTGTCTATAATTCCAGAGTGGGGGACGGTGTCAAAAGCCTTGCCGAGAACTAGATAGGCTGTGTGTATCACCTTACCCTCATCTACAGCTTTGGTGACCGCTTCAAAGAAGTCTATCAGGTTTAGGAGACATGATCTACCTTTTACAAACCCGAACTGGGTAGGGTCCAGAGTTTGGAGATTACCAATGTCATTGTTTATAAGTTCCATGATGATATGCTCCATAGCCTTGCAGACCAGGCTCGTCAGGCTAACAGGGCAGTAGTTCCTGGGGTCCATGGTGGCTCCCCCTTTGTGGATTGGGATAACTGTTGCTGTGCGCCATTCAGTGGGCACAAAGCCTGAAATGAGGCTATGATTGAACATGGTACTTAGGTGGGGGTGCCAGTTCGTTCTGTAGTTCATGTAGAATGCAGCCTAGGATGTTGTCAGGTCCCATGGATGCTGTGTTCTTGGCTTTGGAGAGTGTGTTTTTTACCTGTGCAGCCGTGATTACAGGTGCTTTGCATTCTTCTGGTATAGAGATGGGCCCTTTAGGGGATGAGAGAGGGGTAAAGTTAGCACTGAACCTATCTGCCAGGATGTTGGCAATATCAGTTGGTTCTGTATATTTAGTGCCATTGTGCTGTAACTCAGAGCAGATCTGAGTGTTGCCATTGAGATTCTTGACATAGCTATAGAATGCTTTGTGGTTGTCTTTAGAATCAGTGGCAATTTTGTTTTCGTAACTAGCTTTGGAGGATTTTATGAGGGATCTCAGCTTCTTACTGAGGCTGACCACGGAGTTGCTCCAATCATGGGATTTTACTCTTTTTTGCAACAATTTCTTTCTTCTGTTGTAGAGTTTGTTTATAGCAGGGGACCACCAGATTGGCTTCCTTTTTTTGGAGGATAGCATCTTGGTTCTGTTAGGGATTGCACGATCCATGCACTCGTGTAGGTGCTTATAAAGTGCAATTGTATAGGATTCAGCAGTCACATCTCTATTGTCCATCAGCATGGGTGTCGTAAAGTTTGCCACTTCTGTCTTAAGAAGCGTGAAGTTGGCTTTGGAGACATTTTTTACAGCAGTTTCCCTAATGGGGGTGGGGCTGGGATGTGGATGTCTAGGGTGATTTGCTTGTGGTCGGATTTGACCAACGAGGAATTGACCTCTGGTGTGGAACACTGGTTGCCCATGTTGGTAATAACCAGGTCTAGGATATTGCTGCCCCTGGTGGGGGTGTGGATAAGTTGATCCAAGGCATTGGAATTTATGAATTCCAGAAAACGTTGAGCACAAGAGTTGGTACATGAGTAGTTTTCCAGTTAATGGTGGGGTAGTTGAAATAGCCAATTATTAGGGTCTTAGGTTGTACCCTAATATTTTCTAGTGTATCAAGAATTGAGGAGTGGGAATCCTGGGGCATGGTGGGGGATCTGTAGCAAGCTACAATTTGCATTGCGGTCTTGCCCAGAGTTAGTTGCACTTGGATAATCTCAGATGCATTATGCTGAGCAACTAGCCTGGAGGTGTGGATATCCTTAATGAATATGGACATGCCTCCGCCTTTAGTGCTTTGGTCCAAGTTAGGTGGCCAAAAGGTGTGGTATGAATTATAGCCTGGTAATGCAGGGCTGCTCTCTGGAACTTTGAACCAGGTCTCTGTCACTGCACAGATGTCGATGTTCTCCATTTTAAGGAGTGCCTTGAGTGAGTGCATTTTGAGGTTTAGACTTCTAGCATTGAGTAGCATTACCCTTAGATTCTGCTTGCTTGTACCCGTTACAGTGGTGAATTTGTCATTTGAATCTTGCCTAAAAAAGACACTATAGGGGTAGCAAGAGCCTTAGCCAGTATCCTGAATTCCAATGGCAACAGGTGCAGGCCATCTCTGGCAAAGCATTGTGGTTTGTCGATCATGTCATCCCAGGCAGACAGATACTGGATCCCCTTAGAATGACACCAGAAGCTTAGCCAATTGTTGAAGTCAATCATTTTGTCCATGAACTGTGGTATCATTCTGGGTGATGGCAGGATGCTGCTTAGGGCTAGGGTCATACCTGCCTGGGCTACAAGATCAGAAAGCTCCTCCATGTCTCTTTTCATGTAGTCCAGGGAGGTATGTCTCAGGTCATTCACACCAACATGGACAATGACAGAGTCATATATGTACTTGCTGTGGAGTGACCTGAGTGCATGCATTATGTGGCAGATCCTGGCACCTGACAGGCAGCTGACAGTGATTTTCTTCTTGTTTAGCCTGGTGAGTGGAACATCAGTGTAGTGTTAGGTACGTTGTTATGCCTTATGGGCTGTGGTTGAGTGGCACACTGAGTTTGTGGGCTATGTGTCCTTTCAGTTGTGTTGGGGGGGTGGAGGTTGCTTGCATTTCTGCTTTGTAGGTCCCTGTTGCTTGGGTAGATTTTTTTGAGTGCCTCCGCAAATGTAGGTGTGTGTTTTGTGTTTCTATGTGTGTGTTTTGGTGGTGTAGGTTTTGAGGGATTATGTGATGAGTGTGGTGTGGTGCAAGTGTTTACCTTCTCCTCTTGACTGTCTAGTCCAGTCTTGGGTGAAGAGAGCTTTGCTTCCAGTTTGGTTATATAAGTGCATCTCTCACAGGTTGTAGTGTTGGGTGGTAGGAGGAGAGGGTTGTCTGTGTACATGAAGCAATTGCTGCATTGCCCCAAGATGCCCAGTTTCATCAGGTAGACAGGAGAAAACACCAGGAACTGACCCTTAGACATGCCTGGATAGATGCTTATTTATTAAGTACTAAAAACTGTTTTTCTCTAGACAAGTGAGTAAAGTTGAGTGCTGTAGTAATTTGTAGCTTATTTAGTGCTTACAATGAGTTCTGAACAAGTGCTGAGCTCAAAGAAACAGATATGAGTGCTGAAACTAGAAAACTGGCTAGTTCTAAGAAACAAAATTAAGCTAGAAGGCTTCCCTTCAACACAGAAAGGCTTGGGGGCTCAGAAGCTTACAAACAGTCCTGGATACAGCAAATCTGTATCTGGACTAGACAACTTATAGGAAAGGCAGGAAACAAGATTAGAAATTTTATTTATTTATTTTTTAAAGTGGAAAGGGGAAAGGAGGAGCAGAAGCTAACTGGGTTGGCCTTCTTAAATGTTCTCCCTGGAATAGGTAGAATGAGGTAATGACACTAGACTGGGGGGAGTGTCCCAGATCAAATTTACAGTAGGGGTGGGCAACTGCAAAGCCACCAAGTATAAAAACAAGATACCAAGAGGGAGAGAGGGTGGGAAACAAAAATCAGAGCAAACAAACCCAACCATATGCTTAACAATTGTAAAACATTCTACTTAATACCTCACACACAGTGAGTAAAATAAAAGTGATATAAATAACCATGCTTATACCACTTATGCCATGCTTTGCTATGTAAAATAGACTGTGTTGAAATGGGACGCGAACTGGGAATGCCTGCTCGTTAGGTGAACACTCTGCCCCCTACACTATTGCTGGGATGCTTCATTTGCATATATCATCCTTGTTATCCTCTTCAGCCTTTTAGGCTGCTTTAACTGTAGCTAAGCAATGAGCACACCCGTGCACCTATGGTTAGCTGTACTCGGAGTTTTAGAAAACAATACAGGGGTTTCTTCTTTTGATTTTTATGCCCTGTTGCTGTCGTACACATGTGGAACTGCTGTTGGGGATATGTGTACATCTATGAGCGGTCTCGCTCATTTATTTCCACTTCCTGCTGTTCAACATTGCAAGGGCATGTTTATTCTGAGAGCTCTACTCTCAGACACGCCCCCTGCACTCGTACATAGTCCATGTAAGCCTGGGAGCTTGGGCAGCGCACCTTCATTAACATGCATGGTGTGCTGCCGTCCTGCTCCTAAACAGGCACTTCCATGCAGGACTAGACTAGTCCTGCGTGGAAGATTAGTAAATCCGGGGGCTTGTTTGAATTAAATGTTTAGCTTTATAATGTCTGACTTTACTGGTTGGCTGAAAAGTTGAGAGAAGCAATGGAGTAAGTATTTTCATTATTATTATTATTATTATTATTATTATTATTATTATTACTGTTATTATTGTTATTTTGTGACACTGGAAATAAAAGCGATCGAAAAAGAAAGTTAATGCTGCAGATTAAGACTAGCCCAAAAAGAGCAGCAATGGTGAGTGGAGTGATAGGCATAACATTGGCTGCAGCATTGAAGAGGAATGTGCACTTTTTCTAGTTTGTGGCAATGAGTTGTGGTCTGTGGCCACTGGTTTTTGGATAGGCTGTTGTTATTGTTCCACCAGCTGAAGCAAGGTTATGATCCATGTCCTGTGTGCCCAGGTGATAGGCTGTTGTTCATCTATTAACATATGATGGTAGGAAGAGTGATTTTTTTTGATAGTTTAGGAATATTTCAAATCTGATGGCCAGCCTCAGTTGTTATTATCACTGTGCCTTTCAAAGTATGTGCCCAGTAACACTTGTCACTTTCAATTTTTTGACCTGTTTGTTTTTGTCATTAGCCCAAAAAGAGCAGCAATGGTGAGTGGAGTGATAGGCATAACATTGGCTGCAGCACTGAAGAAGAATGTGCACTTTTTCTAGTTTGTGGCAATGAGTTGTGGTCTGTGGCCACTGTTTTTTGGATAGGCTGTTGTTATTGTTCCACCAGCTGAAGCAAGGTTATTATCCAAGTCCTATGTGCCCATGTGATAGGCTGTTGTTCATCTATTTTAGATTTAGATTTAGATTCTGTTTTAGAAAACAATACAGGGGTTTCTTCTTTTGATTTTTATACCCTGTTGCTGTCGTACACATGGGGAACTGCTGCTGGGGATATGTGTACACCTATGAGCGGTCTCACTCATTTATTTCCACTTTTTGCTGTTCAACATTGCAAGGGCATGTTTATTCTGAGAGCTCTGCTCTCAGACACGACCTCTGCACTCGTACATGGTCCATGTAAGCCTGGGAGCTCGGGCAGCGCACCTTCATTAATATGCATGGTGTGCTGCCGTCCTGCTCCTAAACAGGCACATCCATGCAGGACTAGACTAGTCCTGCATGGAAGATTAGTAAATCCAGGGGGTTGTTTGAATTAAAAGTTTAGTTTATAATGTCTGACTTTACTGGTTGGCTGAACAGTTGAGAGAAGCAATGGAGTAAGTATTTTCATTATTATTATTATTATTATTATTATTATTATTATTATTATTATTATCACTGTTATTATTATTGTTATTTTCTGACACTGGAAATAAAAGTGGTCGAAAGAGAAAGTTAATGTTGCAGATTAAGACTAGCCCAAAAAGAGCAGCAATGGTGAGTGGCATAATAGGCATAGCATTGGCTGCAGCACTGAAGAAGAATGTGCACTTTTTCTAGTTTTTGGCAATGAGTTGTGGTCTGTGGTCACTGGTTTTTGGATAGGCTGTTGTTATTGTTCCACCAGCTGAAGCAAGGTTATTATCCAAGTTCTGTGTGCCCAGGTGATTGGCTGTTGTTCATCTATTAACATATGGTGGTAGGAAGAGTGATTTTTTTTTATGGTTTAGGAATATTTTAAATCTGATGGCCAGCCTCAATTGTTATTGTCACTGTGCCTTTCAAAGTGTGTGCCCAGTAACACTTGTCAGTTTCAATTTTTTGACTGCTTGTTTTTGTCATTATCCCAAAAAGAGCAGCAATGGTGAGCAGAGTGATAGGCATAACCTTGGCAGCAGCATTGAAGAAGGATGTGCACTTTTTCTAGTTTGTGGCAATGAATTGTGGTCTGTGGCCACTGTTTTTTGGATAGGGCTGTTATTATTGTTTCACTAGCTGAAGCAAGGTTATTATCCAAGTCCTGTATGCCCAGGTGATAGGTTGTTGTTCACCTATTTTAGATTTAGATTCTGTTTTAGAAAACAATACGGGGTTTCTTCTTTTGATTTGTATGTCCTGTTGTTGTCGTGCACATGGGGAACTGCTGCTGGGGATATGTGTACACCTATGAGCAGTCTCACTCATTTATTTCCACTTCCTGCTGTTCAACATTGCAAGGGCATGTTTATTCTGAGAGCTCTACTCTGACACACCCCCTGCACTCGTACAAAGTCCATGTAAGCCTGGGAGCTAGGGCAGCGTACCTTCATTAATATGCAAGGAATGTAATTTAAAAAAACAGAGAGAATCAGAGAGCATTAAGCATTTTTGTCCTGACCATCCAAATCACAGCACTGTCTTGTTCTATATGCAAGTTTATCTTAGACTTGTGTTTTCTCTTAGAAAAAGCTAAAAACTTGAAAGATTAGACTAAGTGTTTTTCTGTGATGCCAGAACTATTCTACTGAATTATTTTAAGTATTTCTCTGTGATCTCTGAACCCTTGACTAGCACTGTGTAGTAAAAAGTATTGTCTTGTGTTTTTATTATTTATTATTAAATATTTTTTAAACCCTTTCCACTGTGGCGGTTTTGTGTAGAGAGAATTTAAGCTCTTAACAGTACTTGCTTGTCTTTGGTAAATTGTACAAAGCCACTCCAATAGCTTTAGCCCTGGGCTATACTCCTTATTTGGATAATAATTTTGTACAGTAATAAATGGACACCCTTTTAAGGCTCTTTGGGTAGCTGATGATTATTAACTGGGTGGTGGCAGTGATTTCTATAGTCTGGGTAAAAGGGGCACTGCTGGAGAACCTGTGCCAGCCTTCCCCAGGAGTGTCTGTGTGGTTGTATAAACTTTTATCTCAAAGTGTGTATGTGTCAGCTACTCAGCAGGGACACGAAGCACTGGTTGGATAGAGAGGGTGCTGGAGGTTTTAGCTTGCCCACTAGGCTGAGATCTGGACCGTATAGCTGTGCCAGTGGGGAGTCTTATTGGGTCCTGGAGGACAAGGGAGTGACCAGCCCTGGACTGACTGTGATCTCTGTGTGCTCTTAAGGTAAATTGCACTTTACTGTGTGCATTTGTTATCCTTTCCTCCTATATGAGACGCCCCTCACTTGTGTTAGTGGTGAGGATTGAGGTTCCTTGATTGCTGGGCCAGGGCATGGGCATCACATATTAATTGGTTGGCAAATACCAACTGGCTTGTAGTGGTGTGGGTAGAGTGAATTCCTGTTGCTTGTGTACAGTGAGCTCTGAAGGTGTTTTGTTCTCTAAACCAGCCATGCAATGAATACTCAGAGTTCATATCACAATTGTTTTATTTCTTTTGCTAGTTTAGTTAGTCAGGGTGAGCAGGCAACATGTCAGCAGAGGAGTATGGAAAGCTGACAAGGAGCCAGCTGGTGGATATGTGCCAGACTAGGGGACTGGTGCATGGAAACCTGACTAAGGCAGACCTGATTGCAGCCTTGGTTACAGCTGCATCAGAAAATAGCAGCCAGGAGGACAATTAGACTGGCAGTGGAGATATAATATCCTTGGAGAATGGACAGCTCACCCTTTCTGCAGAGGACTTAAAAATCCATCTGGAGCTAAAGAGACTTGAGGTGAAGGCCAGGGATTTGGAGATAGTATCAGTTGAGAGACTGTGGAGTCTACAGGCTGAGGAGAATGAGAAACTGCTATGCCTGGAAGCTGAAGAAAAGGACCGGCAGAGGAGGCATGAGAGGGAAATGCTGACTCTTCGCCAGTGTCATGGAGGTAATGAGGAAGGGAGTAACTGGACCCCAGAAGCAGAAAAGGTCAGTAAATATCTTCCGCAGTTTAAAAAGGAGGATAATTTTAATAGTTTCATTCATATGTTTGAGAGGGTATGCAAACAGTATGGTGTTGACCAAAGGCTCTGGGTACGGTTTCTGACCCCCTTACTCCATGGTAAAGTTGTAACTATTTTGTCAAAAATATCTGAAGTTGCATGTTTTGATTATACTGCTGTTAAAAATCACTTGTTAGAATTATTTAAGCTAACACCTGAAACATATAGGAAAAAGTTTCATGAGCATAGACACAAGGCAGATGAAAGTGCGTATGAATATGTTGCTGAACTGGGCACTTATTTCCATAGGTGGGTGAGTGAATGTCAGGTCACCACTTTTGAAGGGCTGGCAGGCCTTTTGGTGAGGGAACAAGCCCTTAGGACTTTGCCTGAGGACATGAGGATCTGGTTAGCTGATAGACAATGTGCTACTTCAGATGAGTTGAGGAAGAAGGGAGATCTATATCTGGCCAACAGGGCAGCCCTGCATAGGAAAGGGACCCTCAGTACTGCTCATGGATCTAAAGGAACCCATGGTGGGCAGCACAGACTGCCCCAATGCAATCTGCCAGTAGCAGGGGAAGCCATTAGTCCATGTACATGTTCAGGAGCTAGGGTTAAATGTTTTGAATGCAACCAGTCGGGCCATGTGGCATACAGGTGTCCACGGAGGCAAGGTGGGGATCAAAAGGTGAGGGAGCCAGTAAGTGAGAAAGACAAAATGACAATAGTAGGTTGTCTTGAGACAACAAGGGTACCAAACTACCATCCTGCAGATGTCCTGATAGGGAAGGATTTGGATGAGGCAGTACCATGTGTTTGTGCAGTTACACACAGTCAGGCTAGGAGACAAGCAAGTGGGTCTGCTAGCCTGGGGGAGACCCAGATGGACTGCTTACTTGTAGCCAGAACTGGTGAGGTGGTTACTTCAGGGAGGGAGCTACCCTGTAGCAGTGAGACTGAAGGTAATCCACAGCTGCTTGGGGGTACTGATGGTCCCTTGGACAGAGTGACTGCAAAGGTAAAGGTGAGTAGTAGTACCCAGGCTGACATTGAGGCACCACTGTCATAGGATGCCAGACTTCCTGTGGAAGGGGAGCTGGGAAGGGTTACAAGGAGAGAGTTGAGACAGGCTCAGTTTTCAAACCCTACATTGCAAGGCCTAAGGCAGGTAGCTATGGAGGCACCTGATTCTCAAGGAAAGAAGGAATCTATACACTGGGACAAAGGGTTACTATACAGAGAGTGGACCCCTGAGGGAGGGCTACAAGGTGAGAGAGTACAGCAGTTGGTAGTGCCTAGAGCCTACCATCTGGCGCTTCTAGCCATAGCCCATGATATTCCATTTGCAGGTCATATGGGTATAGAACATACAAAGAGGCATAATATGCAGAACTTCTATTGGCCTGAAATTTCCAGAGATGTAACAGGGTACTGCAGGACCTGTGAGCAGTGCAAAAAGGTAGGCAACCCAAGATACAAGGTGAGAGCTCCTTTGATGCCTTTGCCTGTGATTGAGGAGCCATTTCAGAGAGTAGCTATGGATATTGTGGGTCTTCTGAGTACCCCAAGTTCCACAGGGAAAAAGTATATCCTAATGGTAGTGGATTATGCTACACGATACCCTGAGGCAGTGGCTTTGTCCTTCACTGAGGCAGAGAAGGTGGTAAATACATTGTTAGAGATTTTCAGCAGGGTAGGTTTCCCAAAAGAAATACTGACTGACAGAGGTGCCAATTTCATGTCAGACCTGCTGGCTTGTCTGTGGAAGTCCTGTGGGGTGAAGCACATGAAGATCACCCCTACCATCCCTAGACTAAGGATCTTGGTGAGAGGTTAAACTCTACAATCAAGTCCATGCTACGGGCATTTGCAGATCAGTTTAAAAGGAAGTGATACAAATATTTGCCCCATTTGTTTGCTTACAGAGAGGTTCCCTAGGAATCCACAGGTTTTTCACCCTTTGAGTTGCTGTATGGGCATAGGGTGAGGGGACCTCTAGATTTAATTTGAGATGGGTGGGAAGATGAGTGCAAGTCTCACAAGGAGTCTGTTGTGGCATACATCCTAAACCTCAGGACAAGGCTGAGGGAACTCATGGGCTTGGCCCAGGAGAACCTGGTAGAAGCCAAACAACAGAAAAAGGTGTGGTATGACAGGAATGCTCGAGCTAGAGAGTATAATGTGGGGCAGCAGGTAATGATTCTCATTCCTGCCAGACACAACAAGCTGCAAGTAGCTTGGGAGGGACCCTACAAGGTGGTAAGAAAGATAAGTGATGTTAATTACATGGTGAAACTGCTACGCAGAAGGCAGGGGCACAGATTGTACCATGTTAACATGATGAAACCTTACCATGATAGGGAGGCCCTTGTGCTGAGCATTTGCAGTGGATTGCAGGAGGAGTCTGAGGGTGAGCTGGGGATTGAGCTCCTCAGTGAGGCTCAGGCTGACACCTCAGTGGAAGGGGTAGCAATGTCACAGCAGCTATCTCCTACCCAGGTTCAAGAAATCTGAGTAGTATTGTAGGAATTTGGGAACATGTTCACTGGGAAACCAGGGTGCACACACATGGGGCAGCACCACGTAGATACAGGACCCCAAAGGCCTATTAGGCAGGCCCTTTATAGCGTTCCTGAGAGAGTAAAACAGACTCTGAGGGAGGAGGTACAGGAGATGTTTTAACTAGGGGTGATTAAAGAGTCCAACAGTCCCTGGGCCTCCCTAGTGATGCTGGTGCCAAAGAAGGATGGCAGCACTAGGTTCTGTGTGAACTACAGGAAATTAAATAGTCACACGGAGTTGGATGCTTACCCCATACCTAGGACAGATGAGGCCTTAGAGCAGCTGGGTGGGGCTAAGTATCTTACAACTATCGATCTTACCAAGGGTTACTGGCAGGTGCCTGTGACTCACAGTGCTAGAGAGAAGTCAGCCTTTGTGACTCCTTTTGGCTTGTATGAGTTCACAAAGATGCCCTTTGGGATGAAGAATGCCTCAGTGACTTTCTAGAGGCTGGTAGGTCATATCCTAGCAGGAACAGAAGGGTTTGCCCTTACTTACCTAGATGATATTGCCATTTACAGCCATTCCTGGCAAGAGCACCTTCAACATGTCAGGGAGGTGCTGGGCAGACTACAGAGGGCAGGGTTGACCATTAAGCCAAGCAAATGTCAGGTGGGTATGGCAGAGGTCTCCTACCTAGGACATAGAGTGGGGAGTGGTAAGATAATGCCAGAACCTGCCAAAGTGGAAGCCATTCAGGCATGGCCTGCACCTGTTACTAACAAGTAGGTGAGGCCATTTTTAGGGACAGCAGGGTACTACAGAAAGTTTGTCCCCAGTTATAGTATCATAGCTGCTCCCCTCACAGACTTGACAAGGAAGAACAGGCCAGATAAGGTAGTGTGGACCCCAGCATGTGAGCAGGCATACCAGAAGCTTAAAGAAGCTTTGGGAGGACCCCCTGTGTTAGCCAGTCCAGATTACAGCAAAGAATCTTTTGTGCAGGCGGATGCTTTGAACCATGGGATTGGGGCTGTACTTAGCCATATTTCTTCAGAGGGAGAAGAGCACCCAGTGGTTTATCTCAGTCATATGCTCCAACCCAGGGAGGAATGCTATGCAGCTGTAGAAAAGGAATGTCTAGCTATAGTGTGGGCACTGCAGAAACTTCAGCCTTATCTGTATAGAAGGAAATTCACTGTTATGACAGATCACAACCCCCTAACATGGTTAAACAGAGCCAGCCAGCAAAATGCCAAGTTACTAAGATGGAGCCTGGGGTTGCAAGCATATATGTCCGTGCAGCACCGCAGTGGGATTAGCAATGCCAATGCAGATGGGCACTCAAGACAGGGAATATGGTAAGGTACACTCAGATAGACCTAACTCTCTCAAGCAGCATTTCTTAAGGGTCACTTGAAAAACTAGTTTGAGTTCTCTGGGGGGTGGGGGGGCAAATATATGAAGACTGGGTGAAGATAGATGAAGGCTGCCAGCCTAGCCAGATAGAATTTTGGAGATAATTCCGTCATCTGCAAATATTAATGTAAATCACAGGCTTGCTGTCTTAAATGGTAAAAATAGTGTTACATGTAAAACTGAAAAAGATGTAACAACAGTGCACTCTGCTGTAAGGAAGCTAAGTCAAGCATTTTATGACTGTCTTTGATCTTTAAAATTGGCTCCGGCCTGTCTAGGTGAAGGAATTCTTGCTATTGTTTTAAGGCCAGAGTTAATGGCCAGAATTTGCATGCATAAATGTCCTTTATGGCGTTGTATCCTGACCAGGTGTGAGCTTACTAAAGAATGTAGCCTGTAGCCTGGGAACCCAGGAAAGTGTGAAGAATGATGTAATGTGAACCTGGAATGTGATTAAAAAAAAACAGAGAGAATCAGAGAGCATTAAGCATTTTTGTCCTGGCCATCCACCTCACAGCACTGTCTTGCTCTATATGCAAGTTTATCTTAGACTTGTGATTTCTCTTAGAAATAGCTAGAAACTAGAAAGATTAAACTAAATGTTTTTCTCTGATGTCAGAACTGTACTAATGAATTATTTTAAGTATTTCTCTGTGATCTCTGAATTCTTGACTAGCACTGTGTAGTAAAAAGTATTGTCTTGTGCTATTATTATTTATTATTAAACATTTTTAATCCCTTTCCACTGTGGTTGTTTTGTGTAGAGACAATTTAAGCTCTTAAGAGTACTTGCATGTCTTTGGTAAATTGTACAAAGCCACTCCAATAGCTTTAGCCCTGGGCTATACTACTTAGTTGGATAATAATATTGCACAGTAATAAATGGACACCCTTTTAAGGGCCTTTGGGTAGCTGATAATTATTAGCTGGGTAGTGGCAGTGATTTCTACCATATAGCCTGGGTAAAGGGGGCACAGCTGGAGAACCTGTGCCAGCCTTCCCCAGGAGTGTCTGCGTGGTTGCATAAACTCTTATCTCAAAGTGTGTATGTGTCAGCTACTTGAGCAGGGACACGAAGCACTGGTTGTACAGAGAGGGTGCTGGAGGTTTTAGCTTGCCCACTAGGCTGAGATCTTGAACCTATAGCTGTGCCAGTGGGTAGTCTTACTGGGGACCTGGAGAGCAAGGTAGTGACCAACCCTGGACTGACTGTGATATCTGTGTGCTCTTAAGGTATATTGCACTTTACTGTGTGTATTTGTTATCCTTTCCTCCTATATGAAATGCCCCTCACTGGTGTTAGTGGTAAGGATTGCAGCTCCTTGATTGCTGGGCCAGGGCACAGGCATCAAAGTGGTCATTAATAATAAGTACTGGAGCTGTTTTCTTGTAGAATGTTTAGTGCTGGTAGCACTTTTGTGTGCTATAATAATTGCTGCAAGAAGTCTGGTATGGTAAAGTGCTAGACTAATAAGCTAGTAAAAGTGCAGGAGTGGAGATAACTAGCAGATCTAAGGGAAAATTTGAAGAATAGAATTTGGCATCTCTCAGAAGCTTATAAACAGTCCTGGATACATCAGATCTGTATCTGGAATAGACTCATTACAGGAAAGGCGGGAAACAAGTGCAAACATGGGTTTTTAAACCAGAAAGTTGAAAGAGATGAAAAAATTGCCCGAACAGCCAATAAACTACAAATTCTGGGCCAGAAACCACTCCTCTTGTGGTGAGTAGGCTACCTAGTGCTTACCACTCCCACTGATAATCTAGAAGGCTTCCCTCCAACACAGAAAGACTTGGGGGCTCAGAAGCTTACATACAGTCCTGGATATAGCAAATCTGTATCTGGACTAGACTAGTTACAGGAAAGGTGGGAAAAGCACAAACACTGGCTTTTAGACCAGAAAGTTGAAGGAGATGTAAAAACTGATTAAGCAGCCAATAAACTACAATTTCTGGGGCAGAAACCACTCCTCTTGTGGTAGATAGGCTACTTAGTGCTTACCATTCCCACTAACAAGCTAGAAGGCTTCCTGCTGACACAGAAAGGCTTGGGGGGCTTAGAAGCTTACAAACAGCCCTGGATACAGCAAATCTGTATCTGGACTAGACATGTGCAAATGTGGGCTTTTAAACTAGAAAGTTGAAAGAGATGGAAAAAACTGCCCAAAGGGCCAATAAACTACAATTTCTGGGCCAGAAACTACTCCTTTTGTTGTAGATAGGCTACCTAGTGCTTACCATTCCCACTGATAAGCTAGAAGGCTTCCCCAAACACAGAAAGGCTTGGGGGGCTCAGAAGCTTACAAACAGCCCTGGATACAGCAAATATGTATCTGGACTAGACTAGTTACAGGAAGGCAGGAAACAAGCTTAGAATTTATTTTTACAGAAAAGCAGCTAAAATAGCACTAAAAACAATTCAAGTGCAGTGCAAGCTAGCACACTTGAGTGTGTAGCAATATTAAAGCAAATACAGTTTAATTAAATGCAATTTATTCAAACTGTATTCTGAACTGAATTCAATTATTGTTTTATTCAACTCTGAACAGTTTAGTAATGCCAAAAATATACTTATCAGCTGAGAAGCACACTCAGTCAGAACACAAGGAGATTCTAGCAAAGTTTTTTTTCCCCCCAAAAAGTGTATGTGAATGATATTGATCAGGGTAAAAAGGGGTTACACCTGTCACATACATGTAGAATAACATGCATCACATCTGTTCACCAAGCCAGTATTTATTGTCACACATTGCCTTCACACAGCTACAGCGTGCACCTCAGTTGACTCAAAACCCTGCCTGCCTGACACATATTTTATGTTTTTGTATATCTTGTTCATTAGAGATTATATATATATATATATATATATATATATATATATATATATATATATACTAGAAAGTTGCACACAGGCAGTGTATAGAGCAAAATAAAATGCAATCCATATTCAGTACTTAACATGTATGACATCAAATCATAAAAACAGTATTTCTTAACATATATATGTCAAAACTGACCAGAAAAAGATACTTCATAAATCTGAGAGAATTATCAAATTATGTACAGATCAAAATTTAGCTAAAATTGCTCCACACACTTTATTACACAGTGCTGAGTTTTGTCAGAGTGAAGTACCACAATATGAGCTCACACACAGGAAAGTATAGCTAGAGGAAATATAAGAAATATTGTCCATATCACCTAGCACTACAGTAGGCCATACTATTGAAATGTAAGATTGTTTACTTTGATACCAAATAAGCATATTTTATTGACATGTGCACTAGGCTCTGATGTCACAAAGTCATACAAGAGTTATCAGAAAAAATATATTTGTAGGGAGATTCTCAACAATGTGGAAGATTGCTAAATGAGCAATGTTAAACAGATACCAGTAATCAGTGTTCCACAATCCTCCTCACACATTACTGAAAAGTTAAACATCACACCAGGAGTACTCTAAGCCATGAAACCTGTTAAAATTACAATAACAATGTCAATTTCTTCTGATCGACTAGCAAACACCAATAAACATCCACAAACTGTAGAAATTGTAAAACACCACAGCTCCGAAACTGGATCTAAAACCACACGCAGTTTAATGTTGCAAAGTTGCTGAAATAACAGTGATGGCTACGCCAGTACCCGAGACAAAATCACATTCCCAAGCAAGTAAAAATGAAAATAGAAATGTCTTGAGCAAGTTAAAAGCACACTGTCCAGTTCCAGTTTTACTTGCTTGGGAATGTGATTTTGTCTCGGGTACTGGCATACCCTTCACTGTTATTTCAGCAACTTTGTAACATTAAACTGCGTGTGGTTTTAGATCCAGTTTTGGAGCTGTGGTGTTTTACAATTTCTACAATTTCTGCTGATGTCATTATTGCTTTCTGTTGCACCTCCAGTTTAAGCTCTCTTGTGCAACAGGCAACATAGTACAGCTGAAAGATTTTCCTTCAGTTTTTGCTTTTACACGAGAACTGTCATTTATATGTGCCTATGTCTATCACTGCTGCTCTAGTGTAGTGCACTGCTTCATCACTAAAAGATTTATTTTATTCTGTCAGTCCTTTGTGTATGTGTGTGTTGTGTTTTTGCCACTTTGCCACATGTAAAACATCACTAAGAAGAGCATTAGCTATGCATGCCATATATCTTTCACAGGATATGTGCCAATAGCACAAATTTCACATGATCACAAGTGGCCATCAATGAAAAACAAATGTATGTGACAGGATTCAAACCCATGCATAGCTCAGTCACAGTCTCCCAGACATAGCATTACATAGGTATACACTGAAACTCTCAGTCAAAAAAGGTGTCACAAGATGTTCCTTATAATTGACTGTAATTAATGAGTAGAAACAATGTTGAGCAGCATCCCACCCTCAGTGGATTGCAAGCATGCATGCAGTGCACTGAAGTCAAAGTTTCACATCATTAGTGCATTGAGCAATGGCAGCTGCTACTGATAAAATAATCCCCTTTCATTACTTGTGTGTTGTTTTTCATGTCAGATTTGCTTACTGATATGCGAGGATGTTCTGTTGCATGATCACATGGCAAAGTCTTGGCACATTCATAGCATTTTTCTTTGTTTTCCCCTTAGGACAACAACTATCATTACCCACCATTCATCATTGGTCGATGCCATGCCTCGTGCAATGAATAATTAGAGGAAATGTAGGGGGAACAAGTGAGAATAACTAAGTAAATAATTATTTTGACCTAGGCTATAGAATCTGAATTGCCCTAGTATAGAAAGGCCTTACAAAGTTTAGTGCCATTAGCATCCCAAAAAGCAATTACTAGGAAATGGAGAATCTAAACCTAATGTAATGGAAGTATTAGAAATTTTAAAAGAATTATCAGTCTGAGCCTTAGAAAATTGAAGAAGCATATTTCATACCAATAAATGGAATTGGTCAGAACACTACGTGCAAATTAATTATGTGGTGGAGGAATAAGCAATTTATGTAATGACGGAGTAAATAAAAGTGCTAACTCATTCAAGCCTGTTTGTATACTTCCGGTTCACACCCATAGCTCTTTATGGCATCCACAACATTTTTTGGGTTGGGCTTTATTTACTAAGTGACTTATGAACTAATAATAGACAGTATTAGGTAGTGCAAGGAATCTCCTTCCAAATGTGTGCTTTCTGACAACACTTGGACAACTTCTTCTGTGGCATTAGTGGTTAGTATACAGATCAAGAGAATGCATCTTAGGCATGCAGGGTTTCAAATTCAGGGAAATACACGTTGTAGCATTATAAAAAGTAATTGATGATATGCAATAATGACTTATTTAACTGATGTGAGTTATTTGACTTGCATTTGACAAGGAAGGTTTTCGATCCCCTAAGTGCTGTAGTCCCTCTTAACCATGCCCAATTTCATAAATGCCTTTTGTATGTTCATTGCGCAATTGTTAGAAGAGAGCAGATTCACAATTCATAGTTAGGAAATGACAACTGACAGTTTATGTCCTATGGCAAAAACTGCGGTAACTCCTTGAGCCGTACTAATGATTTGATGACCACTGCAAGAGTGAGATTACACCTGATGCATGACAGAAAGTGATAGTGATATTAGCATAACTGGGCATTAAGTAGTTTAACTATACCAACTTCCAAGGCTGATGGCATGATATTGAAATTGTCAGTTAAGGTGTGTAGACGGCTGTGATCTAATGATTACTGGTGTCAGTGTAACATTGTTAATTTTGCAGGATTTCACAATGTCGCAACATTCCATTCAAATAAAAGCTATCTGATAGGTCTTGCATAACTTCTGTGTCATCATTTACTAGTACTCAGGCCAAGAGAGTATGAGCCACACAGGCAGGTTAGACATGCTGGCAAGCAGGCAGGCAGGGTTCAAATACAATAAGGTATATGCTGTATCAGTATAACAAACAATCTATACCTTGCTGTAACTAGGTGCAATGCATACTGGGTAATAGAGGTACCATGGTATGTGTGCATTGCAACTTGTTATTAGTGTGTAATCTGTCAATACAGTAGGGGTGGGCTTTGATACCCATATTGTTATATGCTGTTCAGTAGTAGTGACATTTTCAGTATTACACAGTCACAATGCAATAGTGACATAGGTTAAAGTCACTAACTTTCCGGTGATATTATCACAGCATGTGCATGGCCATACAGGGTTGTCACACCTATGCAAATCATCTACAGGTGGTATACAGTCCTTCAAACATGCTGAGAAATCAGCTTCTGTCACACTGCTGCTTTAAATACCACTGCATGACAATGGGCATTACTGACATAAGGTGACATTAATAGTTGAATTGTCACAATTTTAAATTGTCCTCATTGTCATAAATTGATGTATACATTTCCAGTACATTACTTGGAGGATTGTGAGGCCATAATTGGTATTAGTATGCAGTGTTCCACCATCTTCTAACATTGCCTGGAATTGTGTGTGTGTGAGTTTAACATTATGATAACATTTTCTTTGGTGTCGTATGCTAATGTGCTGGTGTATAGAGTATGTGTTAGGTGCAGCAGAGGGTTCAAATCCATGATGTCTGCCTTGCAGAATGCTGACAAATGTTATTATCATGCACTAATAATGTACCATGAAAGTATACAGTGTGGTTTACATGATGCATGCATCTGAGACATTCCATGCGTCAATCTACTCCTACAGTGATAAATACTGTTGATGGTGGGTTATAATCTCCAACCATGATAACTATGTCATTTCCACTGTACATTTTACAGTCTTTCACAGCCTCCCAACATTTCCATGAAATGCATGTATTCACACCTCTTTAGTATACCTTCTCTGGTAGCTTAACTTGCTAATGGCCTTTTAGATGAAATATCACTATGAAGAGTCAGGGGTTCAGAATGTGGTATCTGCATTTTGTTTTCCCTGCTATCATGTCTTACATTCCCTTGAAATATATTTTCAAATCACCTTTCCAAGTAAGGCTGCTGTGGGATGCCCTGCTACTACAGTGGTCTACAGAATATCAGTGACGTAGTCAGTGGTTCAATTTCATTCCTGTTTCTGTTTTACTGCTGTCATGGGTTCCATTCCCCTGCATGTCATCTATGCTGTTATGAGTGTGCATACTATATGAGTAATGCTGTCATTTTTTTTTGTCTCACATAATTTAATATTGTGGATATTTCTTCTGCCAGATTGGCCATTTCTGATATATGATGCCATAATGACTATAATGACTAATTTCTTTGTTTGTTCTGTGTAGTCAGGCATGGATGTATAATGTGTAGTAGGGAATGACTGTTTCAGTGGCTACCCATACTAAAGCAATTCCCTATCACAATGTAAATACTGTGGGAAGAAATAGCCAGGTAATTGTTATGGCAAGGCTTGTATAGGCCCTAGGGCCGATAGCTTAATACCAACCTATGAACCTATGAACCTAGTATGGATGTTCTGGGCTCAGTTCCCCAGAGAGCTAGTGTTTGTCCCTTTTTGATGCAATCTGCCTGCACATGTGATACCTTTCAGCAGTGTGTGTTTTTATGGTCTGTTTCACTCTGACATCTGCACTGTTTCTCCTTTAACTTACAATATATATATGCTACCATGCAGACTGACCTACTGCACTGACCCACCTCAGGACAACCACAGTTTCTTATTTAATTACCTTTACAGAAAAACATGGGTATACAGCTAACACTCCCCACTGTTGTTAGGTATACTGTGGAGTGTTACTTCACATTACTGTCCTACTATATATCCCACATCTTCCATGTGTACTTCACTTTCTTAAAACAGCCTTATTGTCATATATATTTATGCTGTACCTTTCCATGTAATGTTTTTTTTTTTATGCAAGTCACTTTGCGTTTTAATGTTAAACCACCCCATGACTACTGTGAGTGGCCTCAACTCCAGCATCAACATTTGTGTTGCCTGAATTTCCGTTACTTATACATTTATGTATGTATTTGTTGCTGTTGTTGTTGCTGACATCATCATAAAAAAAAAAGCTGAATGCGTGCACTTGCATCGACTACTGTGGTTTCATGTGCACACTCATTGCTTACATATTGTAGTTAGATGTGTCCGCGAGGTGGCTTCATGTGATCTCTCTGTGAACACGTACTTTGGCCACAAGGAAAAACTCATCATCATGCAAAGTGCCTTTACCACATGCATATCTGATTAGTAATGCTGCTTGTCATGTTAAGGAGTTAAATACTGTTGTCACCCGTTCTGCTATCAGCAGGAAACTCACAGGTTGAGCTACCTCATCCCATTGCCTGCTCTGTAAAGCAGTGGACCTTTAAACATTTTTAATCATGCTGAATCACCATGGAAAAGCCGTAAATACGTCTGTTTTTTCCACAGCAATTTGGTTACGTCTCCAACTCGGACCTGCAGGCAGAGCTATTCCCTATTAGGTCTGGGTGTTGTAAATCATGCAGCAATTAGCTGCAACTAGTGCTTCTACAGCTGCTTATAGAAGACTGGAATTTGTCTTTTCTTTTTTTACAGCCAGGGTCAGCAGTTTGCAATTTTTGTGTGGAAGTATGTGCAATTTATTTTTTTAATGCTGTCTTCAAGAAGTTAAGATATACTGCTTTGGGTATGTTTATAGTGTTAGTTCCTGCAAGACATCAGTAAACAACTTTTAAAAGTGAAAATGTGTATGTGTATATAACTATATTTTTGAGGGGATGTGTTCATAGGTAAACATAGTGCATTTAATATTCTACTAGGTGCATGTTGCTCTGGCTGTTTCAAGATAGTTTGCTTTTGTAAGTGGAAATATGTGTATTTTATTTTTTATGCTGTCTTTAGTAAGTTTAAAATGTACTGCTTAAATTATAATGTGAATATGGCCATGCTGCTGTTACTTGGACCTGTTCTTTATTGCAATGTTGTGTTGGGTAAATTACTGTTATAGGTTTAGTTTTATTTTTTCTTATTAATTGCTGTGTTTGGAGATAAATGAGGTCCATAGGGTCTGCTGTGCATTGTAATTTATTTTAGATTAGTTAAGTTATTTATGTATTTGTTTTATTTTACATTTGTTTATCAGGAGTGTCCATTGGACCAGAATGAGCCCATTTTCAGTGGAGGCCTGGGGAGAAAAGCTCCAAGAAGACATGAGTACAACATACATTAAAACTGACATTAATACAGCATACAATTAAGTTACAAATTGGAGTAAACTACTATTAGCTACAGCAAGTTACTATTACTTATCTGTATGACGAAGACATTTAGCAATCATAAATGTATCATAACATTGCATGAAATATAAGTATAGAATAGAATAAATGATGTATTTCAAGAAGTACTTTTAAAACAGAAAATGTTTGCATATCAGGATAGTTTGCTTTTATAAGTGGAAATGTGTGTATTTTGTTTTAACGCCACCTTAAATAAGTTTAAAATGTACTGCTTTGATTATAATGCTATTATGGCTGGTGCTGCTGTTGGGCCTGCTCTTTACTGCATCATCATGATGGCTAAATTAGTGCTATAGTTTTATTATTTTTTTCTTAATTGCTGTATTTAGAGGTAAATGGGATCTATGGGGTCTGCTCTACATTCTAATTAATTTTAGAGTGGCTTTTTGGTGATGATTTGCAAGAAGTAATTTAAAGTTTAAATATGCATATAACGTTAGTTTTTGGAAGGGTGTGGGACACATTCAATGGTAAATATAATGCATTTGGTGTTCTACAAGCTGTGTTAATGTCAAGTTTTCAATGGCCAAAATGCACCCCCCATTACATCATTTGCTATTCTACCTTTTTAAATGGTTTGTAATGTTAATTCCCTTTTGATCTATCCATCAGGTCTTTAATGAATCTATATCAAAGAGCTACTTTACAAACTGCTTCATGTTTCACATGCCAGTGTTTTTATGACAGTTTTCAGGTGCCAATGTTTTTCACACCAGTTCTTCCAAATGCCAGTGGTTCTAATCAGTTCTTTTGTGTGCCAGTGTTTCTAGTCAGTTCTTTCATGTGCCAGTGTTTCTAGTCAGTTCTTCCACGTGCCATTATATTACTGCATCCAACTAACACAGTTTTGCTAAATATGTGGCATATCAGGTAAGTACAGATTGAGGAATGAAGAGAGCAGCAGCTTCATCACTGTTTGCCACCAACAAGAGACTATGCAAGTGGCAGGATGCTTGGAAAATGAAATCCTACTGGATCAAGAAGTGCAATGATGGAAGGGCATTCTTCAGGTACTGCAAAAATGAATTCCTAGTCACACATGGTGAAAGAAATGATGTTGCATGACATGAAGCAAATAGCAACATAGGACTGCTATTCTTCAAGCAAAATCCAGTCATCTGATGACAAAGTGGGCAAGGACCACAAACCTTGAGGGATCAGAGCTTAAGATCATTACTGCAGAAGCCTCTGATATGTTCTATGCTGTTAAGCACAATATTTCCTGTAACAATTTGGACTGTGCATTACAACTGGTCAGCCAGTTGTACAGTGACTCGGACATCGCAAAAAAGCTATCTTGCAGAAGAACCAAGGCTGAAGCCATTGTTGAAAAAGTTATGGGACCACACTCATTGGAATACCTCCTGCACGACCTTCAGAAACCAGGCAGTTCATTTGCATTATTAATGGATGCTTCCAACAAGGGAAGCATAAAATTATTTCCACTTGTAGTGAGGTATTTTTCCAAAGAAGAAGGGGTGGTGAATGGTGTTTTGGACTTCTATGAAGACCCTGATGAATCTGCCCAGGCTATATCACAACAGATTTCGAACATTATGGAAAAATACTCCTTGCCCTGGAACAGCATTTCAGCATATGGGGATAATAATGTCAATGTGAAGTATGGACAGAAATCTGGTGTGTATACCAGATTAAATGAAAAGTGCCCATCACTCCAGAAGGCTAATTGTGCTGTCCACACAATTCATAATGCAGCCAAAAAAGCTGCAGCACAACTACCTTATGATGTGGATGTGTTTGTGGTGACACTTTTCAGACATTTCACAGGTTCTGCCACAAGGACCAGAGACTTGAAAAACTTCTTTAAGTTTTGTGGCATGGAATTTGAGAGTCTCTTAAAGCATGTGTCAACAAGGTGGCTGTCATTCCTGCCAGCCATTGACATAGTCCTGAAAAATCTCCCAGTGCTCCAGTCATATTTCCTCTCCCAGGGAGAAGAGAAGACCCCCCGTCAGATATGGCAGTACTTTTCAGCTAATGAGCATGGGGAGAATGCATTGCCTATACTACCCCAGTACTATTTGCACTTTCTCAGTGTTGTTCTTGTGGAGTTCAATAAACATATAAGTATATTAGAAAAAGCAGCAATTATTGCCATGGAAACATTTTCAGCAATGGTCTCTCTCAAGGAAAAACTTCAGGCAAGAGTTGAAGGAGCTTTCTTTGGTGGAAAACTTAGGGCACTTATGAGCACATTAGACAGCACTTATTTTAACAAACTGAAAAGAGACTTCATTGTGTTCTTAGAGACAGCAGTTAAGTACTTAGAACAGTGGTTTGATTACACTGTCTAAGTTATCTTTAACTGAGCCCTTTGTTTTCAGTGACTTAATCAATGTGACCACTACCCTGAGTCTGTGGGGCATAGATGAAGCCCATCTTTTCCAGGACTATTTAGCAATGAAGCCGTTTCTTCAACAGTTATGTACCACAGGCTTATCTCCAGGAGAAAAGTGGCTGAAGCATTTAAGAGAAGGGCCTGAGCTGACTGCACTATATCTGGTAATTACTAGGGTGTTATCTATACCAACATCAAATGCATTTGTGGAAGAGAGTTTTTTCTTTGGTGAAAAGTAAATGGACAGATGTGTGAAACAGTTGTAGTGTGGACTTGTTAAAAGCTGAGCTACTGATGACTATAAATGATCAGATGAAATGTAGTGACTTTTATTCAAATATCTTATCAAACCGGGCACTTCTTCAGGCCATCAAATCAAATGCAAAGTGCACATTTAAAAAGAAGTGTCTAGTTTTCTTGTAATATGCAACATGTAGTTTTGTTTTGTGTTTATTTATTTATTTTTTGCTTTAGCTTTAATTTGCAATAAAAATACTCTTAATTATACACTATTAAAATGTATTGTTCTTGTGTGCAGTATGTAGATTTTTTAGTTTTTTTGTTTCAGAATAGTTACAGTTAGTGTGAAATGTAGAATTTAAGATTTTTTTTACTTTTTTAATTAAACATAATTGTCTGTTTAATATGAGTAGTGTTTTTTCTGTAAAGTTTACTTACTATTACAACTGAGTAATGTATATGTTTTTTGCAATAAGGCATCACTTTCACTGTTAAAGCTGCATAATTTAAATGGATTGTGAGATTTTAGTATGCTCTAATAACTTCACACTGTTTTACCCATAACTGCATCTCCTTCAACACTCCTGTGATGTCATGGTAGGGTGTGTGGCAAGTGTCAAATTGGCCACACCTTCATATCCCACTTTGGCCCACTTAAAGGGTGGCCACCCTGGAGTTAAACAGTGTCAGCTTGAAATAAATGCAGCCTCACTGTAAATTAATCCCCAAGATCTTATTTTCATTGTTCTACATTTAACATTTTATTCAGTTGTCTTCATTGGTACTTTGCAATTAAGAACTAAGATGCATCAATGTGGTTTTATGAATGGACTGCAGTGAGTAAAGACAGCAGCAAAGTAATTGTATTAATATGTGGTTTCCATTCTTTTAGCATGCTACCATATTCATGTAGTATTGCTTTTTATGTATGGTGTCAATGTGAAGGTATAAGAGGTATGTATTTTTCTATACTTATTCTGGATTTTGACTGGCTATTTTACTGTAAGTTTATAATTCTTCAGGGTGCAGTCTATATTTTACTTTGCCAAGTTTTGTAACTGGCTGGGAATTTTATACTGTGTGATTAGCGTGGTGTGGTTTTAAGTAAGAATTTTTCAATATTTTTCTCTCACTTGTGACAACACAGTCATTGAGGTTGGATAGGATGAATTTAATTTTTTTTTTAGTTAGTTGGGTTTGCTTTATTTCATATAGTTTTAATTGCCTTCATAGGGCCAAATTCCATAAGAGTTACTCTCAGTGTTAAGTCTACCCTGATTCTAAAAGACTTGTTCTCAGTGTAAGTGACTTACTTCAGTATAAGACCTACTGTATATATAAATAGGCTTACTACGAGGGTCAGAGTCCAAAAGACCTGATCTGAGCTTGCTGTCAGTGCAGGTGGTCACTTACACTGAAGAGCAAGCCTTTTGGCATTGGGCCCATAGTGTTTTGATGCTGGTGATGGCAGATTCATTTGTTGCAAGATTGAATGTAGGGTTGTGAGAAATGAAGGGGTTGACATTCGGCTTCTGGGCATTGTATTTGATGAAGGATCAGATAAGGGAAGTATACAGGAGTAAAATGTTTTTTTGCATATTGAAGATACTCCATTGGTAATTAACTGGGACAGGTGTAAGGATTTGTTGACTATCATGGAAACATGATGACTGAATGAGACCTAGCTGTCTATATAGGTACCCCGGTCTCTTCTGTCCATCTCTGTCTGAAAAAAGTACCATTTATAGCATATGCAGTGCAACTTTTTTGCCAAATGCTACTGTGCTGCACTTTTTTCCATTTAACTTTAGACCATTTACAGTACACCAGGTATGTGCATATTCCAACCCTTGTTGAAGCAGTTTTCTATCAGTGGATGACCGGATAACAGTACCCAGCTTGCAGTCATCAACAAAACTGCTCAACCACACTTCCTAGATATTGGATTGGATGTTTGCAAAATGAATGCCAAACAAAAAAGGGCCTAGCACAGATACCTGTGGCACACAACTTGTTAAAATGTTAAATTCAGTGAACGTATAAGCAACTTTCACAACCTGGAATTTGTTGGATAGGCAATTCATAATCTAGTGAACAACGTACGGGGTTAGATTAAGTTTATCTTATTTTTCAATAATCCCAGCATGGGGAATAGTATTAACAGTCTTGGTGGTCAGTACAGGGTACTCTGTTAGATGTGCTGGAGAAGCAAATGGATGTAACTAAGGAATTATTATTCTGAAATTGGATGCAGGATCCAAATTACCTAGATGTAGTAACACCTTACTATGTTTAACTTTATTGGTTACCAAAAAGGCAGTTACTAGAAAACAGAAATCAAAATCTAAACCAGCTGTAATTGAAGTATTACATATTATAAAAACAGATAAGATCCAGAGAACGGGATGTGGGATCTTTAGGAAAGGGTAGAAGCAAATTACATAGGAAAAAAATGGAAAATTGTGGGAACAATACATGCATAATAATGCTGAGGAGGAGGAGTGAGGTTTAAGGGGAGGCAGGAATAATGATATGGTGTATTTTATTTTCCATTAATGTATGTGTGTCTGTGTCTTAAGTGATACTTTAATAATGGTATTTAAAAGTAATAATTTAAGCAGTGTGCACAGAGTAACCACTGTTCACAGCCTCTGTAACCGTTTTAGTGTCTCAGCAGGTAGCGCACTTAACTCCTGATACCTGGAAAATCAGAAAGCTGTGGGTACTGTTCTCATGCAAGATTCTTGGGTTTATATTGAGTGTAGTGCAACATTAAGGGTTGCTGCATCCCTGAGCTATGGTCCTTGGATGAGACATTAAACTGAGGTCCCATCTGCCTCAGATGGTGGTAATTTGGAAAGTTAAGATCTCACAGCACTTATTAAAAAAATAGTATGGAAATTCACCTAGGGTCTGATCAAATTTTCCAGTTAGAATGAATTCCATTTCAGGTCTCGCATGAAAGTAGACCATACCTTGTGGAACTAACTAGGTCAACAAGAATAAATAAACAAATACATTTGAGCAGAATTTGTATTTTCATATCCTGTCCAGATGGATTACCTCCAGGTATCCTGTCCCCATCCCACATCCAAAAGACTCTGCTGCTTCCACATTGCTTACTGTAATGAATTAGTCTTTGTTTGTACTGTGGAGTGTCTCTCCCCAGGTCTGTGTTACGAGAGAGCCTTTAGCTCAACAGACCTAATGCAGTTAGTAAAATAAAACAGAAATATTACTCATATGCCTTAACCCATGAGACTCTTACATCTTCACTCACATCATGCATTCCTTTTACTCTCCAGTCCTCCTTTCCTAAAAGAACTTTATGTGCCATATGCCTGCTTACCCTGCCTCTGAGCTCACTCACCCACCCCCCTTCCATAACACACCTTGTTACTAAACCACTGTCAGCCTTAGCAGAGCAACATTTATGTCTCCCATTACTTTAATGTTCAGTCATATCTCATTCTTACCTCATTTTGTATTTCTCCATGGTAACAACCCCATAACCATCTAACTGACACCCTGGATCAATAAACATATCACAGTACTACAAATCTTTGATTTCACCTTATACATGTATGACCCATGCCAGTGATCCTCTACTCATAATGAAGTTCTCTCTCCCCTCCTATTTTTTTATTTGAATTTGTCACCTCTAATAATAAAACAATATATTTAACAATCTTGTGCTAGCCTAATGAATTTTACTAGCATTTCAGTTTATAAGTTATTTAAGCAATAATCCATGGCTGTGCATGCGTATATTAGGATTTACCCATGGTTGGTGTGATTTGATCATGAGGACGGAGGCCAGGTGATTAAACAAAGCCAACAATGGGTAAATCCTGATATACCCACAAACAAGAGTGGATTATTGCTTTTATACAATGACATTATTTAAAAATAGAAATTGCTTAATTTCCTTAAATAATGTCCTTTCTTAAGTAATGCATTTGTATATCTGCACTTCACTCTTCTTCCATGTTCTTCCTTGTTTACTGATGTACTGCGCCTGCATACGGGACTTGCATTCCCATGCCAGTATAATACACCAGTGCAGTGCAGGAAAAGCAACTGAGAAAAGAGAATCTCTGTTGCTGTTTCTTATGATTAAAAAGCAGGATTTTATGAGGGACAGTGTAGAAATACAAGGAAAGTCAGGTATGTTTCAGTTTCTTTAGTTTTGCAGATCATACCTGATTTGTCTTGTATTTTGCTGTCCCCCAGAAAACAGGTTTATGGGTTCATAGAAGGTTACAAGGCTAACAGCCCTAGTGCCCTTATAAGCCTAGCGATATTTATCCCGAGCTGCCCAATTTTCAGTGGTTATGTGAGTTCATAGGTTATCAATAAGAAATAAGAAATCAATGGAAACCAGGGTGGAGTAAATGCACTTTGAAATCCTTTTAATATCCACAAGTAAATTTCAGGTACGCTTTTAATATCCACAAGTAAATTTCAAGTAAGCTATAAACCTAATATAAAAAAGGTATAAAAGACTTGTATAAAGTTTATAAAAAGGAGCTGGCTTACATATCCAATTGTCCAAGTTACACTTAAAATGGGTTAGGGAGGAACTCTGCTTCACATGGATAGAGAGCCTGTTCCAGAGATGGCATAGTCTCCGGGATACATACTTATCTCTCCAGCAGGTCTTATTTATATCACAGACAAGGTTTAAGTCTTTAGAATGGGTAATTCTGGTGCTGCTTGTTTTGTGGATATGCAGGAAGTCGATCAGAGTGGGGCCTGACAACCCCCTGAATGCCAGACATAGATCTCCCTTAACAGCCTGTAGTAGGCAGAGTACAGTGATAGGGCCTTGAGGCAGTCTGCACAGGACATTTTACGTACACCTTCTATTTTTCTAGTGAGGAAACTCTGAGGATGTTCCATTTGTTGGATATGCCTGGTTAGGTACATACCAAAGGGGGCATTGTACTCAATATTAGGTGTGATGAATGCTGAATACAGGGAAACAATGACTTCCTTGGACTTAGATGCCATACCTTTGTTTATAAATTGTGCAACACAGAATGATTTACTCACTACTGTAGACATTTGATGGTCAAAGGCTAGATTACTGTCTATGCGTGTCCCTAAATCCCTAACTTCTGGGTCAACTCTAAGCTATGTGTTATCAGTATGATAATTACCAGGGGTGGATGACTTCCCGAAGGATAGTATTATGCATTTCTTGGGATTTTGTTTTAGTCCGTGGCTCTGACACCAGTTATTTGTCTGTATGAAAACATTTGTGTTGAAGTGGGATTCAGTGATAACTCTTAATTTGCAGTCATCTGCAAATTTATTCAGCCAGAGACCATTGACACTGGCTTTGACTTCAGAGAAGTAAATGCCAAAAAGGAGAGGCCCAAGGACCAATCCCTGAGGGACTCCACTTGTGACTGGCCTCTTTGTAGAGGTGGACTCTTCAATTCTAACTTCCCGCTCAGTTTATAGTGTGGGTTATAACTTGGGCAAGTGTGGTTAAGCATTTACATCCTAAGGTAAATTTATGATTCTCCTTCCTCTGATCCAAGTCGTGCTTGAATTGGTGCAGGGAGGAATTCTGCTTCACATGGATGGGAAGCCTGTTCCAGAGGGAGGTAGTATCTGAAACACATGCCTGTTCCTCCAACATGTTTTATTTATTTTGCATACAAATTTTAGGTCCCTAGATCAGGTGTTTCCAATGTTATTTGTTTTGTGGATGTGCAACAGGTCCATAGGGCTGGATCATAGCATGCTTTGCAGGGCAGATATAGATTGTCTTTCAACAGTCTGTCAGAGACTGAGTATAAAAATAAGGCTTTGAGACAGTCCACCTAAAATATGTTGTTTACACTATATATTATTTTTTGGGTCTACTTCTAAATTTAAAACTTTCAAAATGTTGCCTTTCTTATGGCCGAGACCATAAGATCAGAGTCTGGAAACTTCAAAATTTAAATAAAAAAATAAAAAACAAAAAATATTTTTTTAATGTTTTTGTAGGGGGGCAAGCCCCCTGCACCCCCCCAAGCCTATATACAATCTCCAAAGAAAACAGTAAATATACCTTTCCACACTGTATGGCGATCTCCATTTAAATGGTTCAAAGTTTCAAAACTTCGATCTTATGGTTTTGACCATAAGAATGTCGACATTTTGAAAGTTTGAAATTTAAAAGAGAATTATTTTTATAAGAAATCTCTGTGTATGATCCAGTTGTTGTATGTACCTGTTCATGTACATACTGAAAGGGACATTGTACTTAATGACTGGTCTAATGAGGGCACAGTATGAAGGAATAGTGGCACCTTGGACCTAGACACCATATCCTTACTTATAACTTGCTTAACCTAGAATGATTTCTTTAATACAGTAGACATATGATATTCAAAGGCCAAGTCACTGTCCACATGTGGTCCCAAGTCCCTGACCACAGGTTCATCTCTTAGAGATGCATTATCAATGCAGTAATTTCTTAGAGTGGCCATCTTTTTGAAAGATACTACTATGCATTTTTTGACAGTGAATTTTAGACTGCGACTCTGGCACCAGTTGTTAATCCGTGTAAGGCCCGCTTGGATAATGTTTGTGTCTTTGGGGGATTCTATGACTGCTCCTAGTTTGCAATAATCTGCAAACCTGGACTACTAAAGGCCTCTGACATTGGCCTTGACCTCAGAGAAGTTGATGCCAAAAAGGAGTAGCCCCAGCACTGAACACTGGGGACTCTGCTAGTGACTGTCCTTTTGTGGAGGTAGAGCCCCTATCCTGACTTCTTGTGTCTTATCTGTGAGCCATATGGTGATCCAGTGGGCAAAATAGGGCTTTATACCTTATTTTGTAACCTTACCTACAAAACCGCAAGTTGGTTGTTGTATCAAATGCTTTGGCCAGGTTGAAAGAGGTACTGCACACTGTTTTACTCTTGTCTATTGTTTGCTGACCTCCTCAGAGAAGTTCACCATGTTGAATAGATACGACATACCATTGATGAAGCCAAACTGGGTTGGATCCAATGTCTAAAGGTTTCGTATGTCATTATTTATCAAATCCATGATTACTCTTTCCATAGTCTTACATATGAGACCAGTCAGACTTATGAGTCAACAGTTTTCTGCGTCTGTGAATATGCTAAATAGTATGAGCATTATACCACTAAAATGCCACACACTATGACCTAAAATATGTAACATTTGTAATAATGATTATATAATTTATAATTCGACTAACAAACTACATTTTTCAGTAACTGATACTTAAAGAACAAATGTTTTCTATCAAAGGCAGGCATTGGCATTTATCTAATGGAAGTGATTTGAAAGTAACTAGCATTAATGGAGTTAATATGTTTATATTCTAAGAATACTTTCTTAAACTATTCAAAATAATTCTGTTTACTTATATATTTTGATGACCAGTTTTCCATCTGGGCAAATCCTTTTTCCAATGCAGGATCATGAGAAAAGCTCCAAATAGTGCAACTTAATAAAGAATATCGAATATGACAAGCATTTTGGATTGCATTTAGACATGTATTCAAGGTAGCTCAGAATGAGGAAAGGCACTATGTTTATTATTCAAATTTCCGATTAAGACAGGTGCAGAAAGGAGATAACACTGTGTAGCCTATCTGTGAGCTATTATAGTAACAAATGTAAGCGCACACAATACATATCAAGATGATTACCATTTCAAATCAGAAAAGAAAAACACTAAAACAGGTGCTTTGAGCTGATAATCTTACATTCTGTGTTTATGCCATCAGAAACACACATTTTCTTGAGAGATGAAGCCAAGCCATTTTTATTTATTTATTGAATTAATTATTTTTGTTTTCCAGACTAGAACACTGACCAAATTTGACTATTAGCAAGCTCAGCCTGGGTTATATACATATAAACAATAATAAAGTAACATTAAAGGTGTAGCTAAATTATAATGTAGAGTGACAACATAATATAAAATAGATGCTGCTGTGGAAAATTAAATCACTGGATTAGTGCATACCTTTATAAAATGTGGGGCTGGAGGTATGTATAATGGTTAAGGTGTTTACTTCATGGAAAAAGGGTACAGGGCCTGATTCTCACCTTTGAGGGAAATTGACTAGGCTTAAAATAATCCACAAGGGCAGGTAGTGTCATACTCACCTATGAACCTATAAAATATACACATATTTACAAGATGACTTAAAATGATTAGAAGTATACAATGTAAAATACAGGTGTTATAGGCGAGGTCAATATAGCCCAGCCAAAAAAAAACAGACATCTTTTATATAAGCATGGAAGGAGAATTTAGCAGTGAAGAGACTAGAAACTGTAGAAAATTAAGAGTTGCAATAGAAGAGCTAATAACAGGAAACATTTGTATTAGATATGTAGTAGGGAATGGATACGGGAGATAAGGAAGCGGTGAGTATGCGCTTCTTAAATTGGAGAGGTTAGGAGATTAAGTAGCCAAGGTTTTCTAACATGAATGTAGTACTGCAAGTATGGGAGTTAGGTGACAAGGCCTGTGTTCTGACATGTGCACTTATATTGCTCAGTTAGCAATTGTTTGAACCAACATTAGAACTGTTTGAGGTATGTAATTTTTATAAGATCAGGTGGCAAAGATTGCTACAGTTTATGTGCAAAAACAGAGAAACTGTGGTCTGTGGAATGAAGTTTAGTGGCTGGAGTTATGAGAGTAGGGGCATTAGTGCACTGGTTTCATAGGCTGTAGTGTTGGTTGGATGTAGGTAGTCTCATAGTTAAGGGGTATTATGTCTTGACTTAGGAGTTTGTAGAGAAGGGAGCCAAGAAGGAGGTTGGCTCTGCCATGAATGGGAAGCCAATTTGCCTTTTCCAAGGAGCTGGAGAGATGTTCACACAAGGGAGAGTTAATGAAGAAACAACATATTTTACTACAAAAGGATTGTAAGGTGGCAGTTTTTTCGGTAAGATTGTGGCAAATAAGGGTAGGCCATATTCCAGCTCTCCAAGCAGGACACCTTTTTCTAATGCTGCTCTAGCAGGTTGTCAAAGAAAATGAGATATCTTGTGGGCTCAGATTTGGAGGCATTTGGCTTTGGATATAACTTTCTGAATGTGGTCTGGGAATCTGAGGGACTGGTCAAGCTGGATGCCAAGGTATCTAAATGATGTGGTGAGTTCAACTATGACATTGTCTAGAACCTTGATATGGAAAGGGCTAATGGCTTTATTGAGTATTTTCTTTGTAACAAACATCATGGAATTGTTTTTGAGGCCTGAGAAGCAGTTTTTTTTAGAACAGGGCTAATTGTTTAGCTGTAGAAGGTCACCTTGAAGTTGATTTTGGATGATGTTGAGAAAGGGTCGGATCTCTTGAGGACCATGTCATCAGTATAAAGGATGAGTTGTAGATGAGGTAGGTCAAGAGGCAGTTTGTTTATTTATAAACATGTAGAATAATACCGGTTTAAAGTTAGTGATGCAGAAAACATAATGATAGAAGTACAAATGTTAACCATTTATATTTTAACTATAAATGGATGCAGCATAGAATTAAAATTTATAACAGGATTATGAGACTATAGCATACATAACAGTTTAAGATGAACATGACACAGTGAGGAAATTAAGACAACACATTGGCTAGTCCATCTAAAATGTGAGCCCCAAGTGCCAGAAGCATTACAGCTGTGTCTTAGAGTAGATGGAAACAGCAGAAGTGTGACTAGAATAGATGAATACAGGAAGTGTGACAGATAAAACATACACAAACCTGCATTATGAGCTAGGAGAAAAAAAGTGTGGCCTATAATAGTTAAGAAGGATGTAAGGGGCAGGGTGTTCACTATATGAGCAGTATAAACACTATGCTCATAGAAATGGGATACAGAATATAAATGACAGGAATGGATACATATGCAGTTTAAAACATGTTCCCTAGATGACATTATGCACATACTCTGCCTCTGACTCCATGACTGCAGAATCCATGAACTTTACAAGGAGTTACATAGAAGCATGTGCATTCCAAGCCCACTCCTCAGAAATGGACAACAGCTTGTTAGCCACTCCTTCTTCCCTACCCTCACCATCCATCCCTCCACCAATCAGGGTAGAGTTCAGAACCCTGGCCACCAGAGCAGTTAGTTTCCCTTTTTGCTAGTGGACTGTCAACAAAGAGTAAAAAGGTCACACAAATAACCACCTGACTAAAAACACAAAAAGAAAAATCTAGCAAAGCTAGACTTCTGACTGTGTGATACCTTAAACCTCTTGCATCAGAAGCCTCATGGGATATATATAAATCACCCTTTAAGGATGCTAGGTGTTTCAGCTAAATAGTAATTCTGAATGTTCATGACTTTTTCTTTCATTTTTAAGTATATTTATGGACAATTTCAGGCCATTAAAGCCAAACCCCTTTAGATATGGACATGCATGTTTCTGCCTTCTTATGATATCATCAGCACAGCATAAGAGGAATGTTTAACCTTTGGAAACGCAGGGTTGTCATACCCACCTGATATCCTTAAACATTAGGGTGTCTACAAAATATCCCAACTAACAAACTAAAACAAAGAGTAAAAGGGTCACACAGATAACCAACTGTTTAAAAACACAAAAAGAAAAATCTAGCAAAGCTAGACATCTAACTGTGTGATCCCTTAAACCTCTTACAATAGAGACCTCATGGGATATATGCAAATCACCCTTTAAGGATATCAGGTATTTCAGTTAAATGGCAATTCTGAATGTCCATGACTTTTTCTTTCATTTTTAACTCTATTTATAGACAATTTCAGACCATTAAGGTCAAAACCCCTCTAGCGATAAACATGCATATTTCTGCCTTCTTAAAACATCATCAGCACAGCATAAGAGGAATGTTTAACCTTTGCAAACACAGGGTTGTCATACCCCGCTGATATCCTTAAACATTAGGGTGTCTACAAAATATCCCAACCAACTAAAACAAAGAGTGAAAAGGTCACACAGATAACCAACTGTTTAAAAACACAAACAGAAAAATCTAGCAAAGCTAGACTTCTAACGGTGTGATCCCTTAAACCTCTTCCATCAGAGGCCTCATGGGATATATGCAAATCACAATTTAAGGGTATCAGGTGTTTCAGCTAAATGGCAATTCTGAATGTCCATGACTTTTTCTTTTACTTTCATTTTTAAGTCTATTTATAGATATTTTATGCCATTAAAGCCAAACTCCTTTAACTATGGACATGCATGTTTCTGCCTTCTTATGACATCATCAGCACAGTATAAGAGGAATGTTAATCTTTGGAAACAGAGGGTTGTCATTTTGTAAAAAAAAAGTATTTATTTCTTTTAAACTGTAACAAACTGATTGCTACATTGCTACACTTTATACCCTGCATGGGGTTTTACACTGCTCAGGTTAAAAAAAATCTTTTGTTTTAAACTGTAGCAAACTGCTATAGTTTATACCTCACATGGAGTGCTAAAGATCTCATTTTTTTTTACTTTAAAACTGTAGAAAACTGCAAAGGCAGTTGCTACAGTTTAAACAATGCACAGAGTGCTACAGTGCTCAGGTTTGAACGCAAATGCAATATCAACTTTTAAAAAGCAGTATGCATTAAAGAACAATAGTTATCAGTTGATTATGACCTCAAATACTTTGTTCATGGGGAAGTTGTCCTCTTTGCCTTGCCCTAGGTCGGCTACTGCACGCAGGATGCTTGTTTACTAATACAGTTTACCTTCACCTTTATTACTAAATTCTTGAAAATAGGTCCTTAGTTAGACTGAAGTATCTTTCAAACAACACCCTCATCACAACCCTATAAGGCTTCCACAACAGAGGGACTCTTGTAGAAGCGTAAGTAGGCTGCTGTTCCATAAGGCATAGAAAGGCCGGTTGTTTGGAAGCCTTGCAGTTATATAGGATTGCAGCCTGCACATAATAACCATTACTTCAGCTGGCACTTACAGGAGATTACAAACTCTCCAGGCACAGCTGGATTCTCTCTTGCATCACTGTTCAGTATTCAATAAACTAGGAAGGTTATCAGTCAAAGGAAGACCGGAAATAATAGTCTGTTCTTTTTTGCGGAAATTACTAGCAGCAAGCACCTGTCTTCCTTGGGTAAACAATTGTACATTGATGAAAATCCTGGAATCCTACATTTCTTTTGTCTCATAAGTATATCTGTCTCACATTAGATATTCACTGCCTGCAGAAACCAGAAAACAAACATTCTAGACCCCAAACTATATCTTTATTGTGGATACTTAATTGGTTCATAGGTTTCTACTGGGCAACAGACAGCTATAACTTTTGAAAGCTAAACCTTGAAGTCTCATTGCCACACTCAACTAATTACTTCCCCATCCAAAAGGGATGGGCGGCTAGGCCAGGAGAAATTTTGTGGTTTCCCATCCATTTTCCTAAGTTAGATTTGAAGAAAGTGAGGGACATTCTTTGCTTTACACAAAAAATAAGTTTGTTCCAGAGGTAGGAAGTTTTGTTTTGGGGGGGATTATCTGTCATAACAATTCATATTTATATTTCAACATAAATGTAGGTCCCTTAAGCTTGTATTTCTAATAATTACAGTCTTGCAGATACGTAGTAGATCAAGGAGAATTGGGTGCTTTGCATTTTTGTACGTCAGACACAGCTCACCTTGTAGGAGTCTGTAGGAAACAGAAAATAGATATGGATTTTAGACACCCTGGATAACACAGAGTTTTCATTTATGAGAATGTTATGGTGAGGAACTGTTGTTTTTTTTTTAAAGCTGGAGTAGGTGTTTGGATAGCTACATGTCAAAGATCATACTGTATTTTACTATGGGCCTAATGAGAGATAGGTAGAGGGTAATGCCATGACCTTTTCTGACAGAGAGGAGATGCCCATAGTAATCAGCTGGGTGAAGTACACGGCTTTCCTAATGACAGTGACTAATTGGTGATCAAAGGAAAGTTCATTATTCATGTAAGTGCCTAAATCTGCAGCAACAATCCCCGGGATTCATGAAGCTCGGCACAAGGACAGCGTTAGCCTTGCACTGACTGTGCAGTGTACAGATGGCACAGCAGCACCACATGCATATTAATGAGGGCACGCTGCCGTAACGGCCACGTGCATAGGAAATGTGTACGAGTGCAAGGGGCATGTCCAAGCACTGCACGGAGGCGTGAACGTCGGCTGCATATGCGCAACCTAAAACGCTGACTAGTACAGCCTGCCTCTAATAGTAATCACTCCTGTCAGTGTCTGTAGATACTGAAATGTATGCAAAGCATACAAGACATCATTGTGAACACCACAATAAGAAGTAAACACAAAGGCACATAGCTGAATATTGAGTCCCCGTCCCTCGAACAAAGATATTTAAAACATTGTGCCCGTATTCCATTGTAGTGTCGCTAGTTATACCAAGTGGAAGCGAAACACATCATGTTAGTGCACCGCCAATTACCAAGCCTAGTCCAATGGTTTGGGTTACCACCTGTCCTACATTGTGAGGGACAATCCCCCTCTAGGCAGGTGTGTCCATACCAAAATCATAATAAATGTGAAATGTCCTGCGATAGTAGGACATAATTATGTCCCATATGTTATGTAATAGTCCCATACAGTACATATGTCCATACATAAAATACCTATATGTTACAAGAAACAGAATAAGCAAGTAAATGAAACAGAATAAGCAACTACACCGCTACAACAATAAAAACTATATGTAGGCAGGAAACTAAAGTACTATCCTTTGTAATGACTGTGGGTATGTGTTGGCCTGTAAACTCAGATGTGTGTCACGAAAATGTCCCATCCAGGTCATATGAAAAGGTGGCAACCCTACCAATGGTCAGAGCATTCGCCCAATATCTGCCCATTCATGGTCCAAGTCGTCCTTGTCAGGATGGCTCATAGATGAATGGGTATTACCCGGGTCTACCTACCATGTCATGAAAGATAAGTATTTGTGAGTACCTATGTGCATGAAGTACAGCATGTGGATGATCTGAAGTGTTAGTGTAGACCTCACAACCATATTGGTCCCAGAGATATGTAGTGTACGCAATGTGTTCTGTTGACTGTGCCATGGGCCATCAACTAGAGAAGGGATGAATGCTGTTTGTGGAATATGGGGGTGGGGGGTGATGGGTAATGTAATAATTCGCCAAGGGGGAGACTGGGTTGGATGCACAATAGGTGAACTGGAGGTGTACGAGGGAGTGGTGGGTGAATCAGGAAGATAACCAAAGAACAAATATACACATCCGCAATACAATCCCACAAACATGTGAACATGAAAATGTACAGTACACATGTACAGAAACATTATGGCACAAACCCACATAATGGTCTGGCCTGAACTGAGCCATCCAACCCCAACACACCTGGATACATAACTGAATACCCATCATCCCCTTCACAGCACCCCCCCCCTTCCTAAACGTCCACCAAAACCAGCCATACTCGGGCTGCTAGACAGGCACGGCCATATCTGCACATAGTGACCCCTACCCATATCTAGTAGGCAGTCTCACCCTAGGCAGTCTCAGGATTGCAAACTATGTATCCCTTGCATGTATAACCCTACCTTACAGCCGTAAAGCAAAAATGGTCATTGGTCCCCACAATTTTTGGATATCCCTCATTGGATATGTATCTGTTCTAAACATTAAACTTGGTGTCACGACATGATGTCCAGTCCTGTATACATCTGGACACAAGTTGTATGAGCAGTAGTTGTTCACAAGACTGCTCAGCCTCCAGCCAGTCCTGCAGAATCTACGACCCGGGATTAAACACCTGACCATGATGCACGTCTCTCCACGTGCATTATCAGGAATATATACCTTACACATTCGCATAGTGGCAGTCAGATATAGGGTGCTTAAGGCACTTTAAAGCAGACATAAGTAGGGTTACCACCTGCCCCACCTTGCAAGGGATTAAACACCTGACTGTGATGCACGTCTCCCCACATGCATTATCGGGAATAGATACCTTACACATTTGCATAGTGGCAGTCGGATATAGGGTGCTTAAGGTGCTGTAAAGCAGACGTAAGTAGGGTTACCACCTGCCCCACCTTGTGAGGGACAGTCCCTTTTTGGGCAGTTGTGTCCAGACCAAATATAATACAATGGCAAATGTCCTGTGATTGTAGGAAATATGTCCCATATTTCATGTAACAGTTGCATAAAACAGTTATTTATGTAAAATACTCAAGGTTACAAGAAACAGATTAAGCAAAGAAACCGCTACAAGAATAAGCGTTCATTTAGGCAAATAAGTAAAGTTCTAACCTTTGTACTAACCATGGGTATGTGTCGGCCTGCAAAATCTGATGTGTGTCTTGAAAATGCCCCACTTTGGCCATACGAAAAGGTGGCAACGCGAGATGTAAGCAGGTATGCAAGCATGTATGCACAACGGTAGGTGGTGTTGATTCAACAGTATGGGAAATGTAAATGAGCATGTAGGTGTATATGCATGTGTATGTACAGACCGATATATACATATACACACACACATATATTATATATATATATATATATATATATATATATATATATATATATATATATATATATATATCTGTGTAGATATGAAGAATGAACATGGTCACAATATAGGAGATCCCCATAATAGTTAGTGCTGTTATACATCAGAATGGTCATATATGAGCACACCTCTGCATCCCCAACCACAGGTAGGATGCTAAAAGTGGAACGAATGATCTCCCCTTGCTAAGTCTGACTTTCAACTAGGTACAGGGCAGTCCCAATCCCCAGTCAGACAAGCCTAAACCCAGAAGACCATATGAACACCCTGACAATTGAATATACGTATGTGCCAGGACTATAGGCTTTGGAGGTCTGAATATCCTCGGAGTGAGTCAACAAGCGGCACAAATCCAGAGCAGTAGGGAATAGGGAATGGCACATGTGTAGTAGTGCGTTTTTCCCAACAGGTAAATGGATGCCTGCTGTGTAAGTGAAGTGATGAGGCATGTGCTCGGGTAACTATGCACCATGGGTATACATATAAATGAGGCAAAACACCAATAGTGTAGTGGTTAGAGCATCCGCCTAACGAAAAGGCATTCACAGTTCAAGGTCGACAATAACACATATCCTTTTCCTTGTGGAATGAATGTTGCTCTGCTGTAAAGCCGACATTTAAACATGTAAAGGTGAACGTGTGTATCGCATGGGACTATTAACCAGATCCTTTCAGTCAAAGTGATATTGTCATACCCCCGAATTCATGAAGCTCGGCGCAAGGCCGGTGTAAGGCCTGCGCCGGCCGTGCGGCGTATAAATGGTGTAGTAGCGCCATATGCATATTAATGAAGGTGCGCTGCCACCACATCCATGTGCATAGGACACGTGCGCGAGTGCATGGGGCGTTACTAAGCTGCGCCCGGAGGCATGTCAATGTCGGCTGGCGATGAGCAACCTAAACTGCTGAATATTATAGACTGCCTGCAATAGTAATCGCACGTATCAGTATCCATGGATAATGAAACGTATGCAAAGCATGCAAGACAGTTCCCGGCCACACAAAATGGAGAACCAAACGGAAATGCACGCAACACAATATGAGTTTCCGTCCATGGAACAAATGGATATTTAAAATCGTGTGTCCATAATGTACTGCACTGTCAGTAGTTATACCCAGTGGAAGTGAAGCGCATCATGTCAGCGCGCCGCCAATACACACGTCTAGCCCCATGGGCATGGTCACCAGCAGTCCCACAGTGGTAGTGATAGTACACAGCTGGGCAGTTGTGGCTATATAACAACAGTAAAGAAACCTGACAGTCCAAATTGTATACCAAACACACACAAACATATGTATATTAAAATGTGCTATACACATGAACAGGAACGTAACCATCACATACACATAGGATGCCATATGCGGAACCGGGATATCCAAAAGCAGAACCCATGCATGCAAATGCAATACGCAACAACCCCTGTATAGCACATAAACCGCACCCATGTCCGAATGTCCACTAAATCCCGCTACCAGCCTTGCGCAGCCGTACACCTACACATAGCGAGTATTCCCCATATGTAGTAGGAAGTATCGTCCTAGGCAGTGTCAGGATTGCAAATATGTATCCCACGTTTGTAAACATCCCATCACAGTTACATAAATCCAAATGCCCGTGCATTCATGTTTCGGCAAAATGTGTGTACATCCCGCATGGGATAAGTAACCTGTTGAAACCTCAGAGTTGTTTACACGCCACGGTGTCCAGTACTGTACACATCTGGAAAAAACATGTATGTGTAGTCACGGTACTGTTCAGTTTCTACACAGACATGCAAAGCATACTACGCAGGATGGAACAGCTGTCCACCATGCAGGTCACCTCACTAGGGTTGCCACCTGTTCAGATGGCCAAGGTGGGACATCCCTTGTAGAAATGTGAGAATTTGCAGGATAAACATACCCCCGGCCAGTGCAAAGGACAGAATTACACTTGTATGCCAAGATAAAAGCTTATTCCATAGCATTTGAATAGCTTATGCTTTCCCAAATAATAGTTATGTGTACCAGATACAAAATACCTGTATCATGCAACTAGTAAAGAAAAGAAGAAATATATTTTTGTCTTAAAATCACAGGACATTTGCCATGTCTTAGGTGTCGTCGCAGGACACAACTGTCCAAAGTGGGACCTCCCCTCGCAAAGAGGAACAAGTGGTAACCCTACACCCCACTGAATTATCGACAGTATATATTCAACTCAATCACATACCAACACCACCTCTCAACCTATTACAGCAACAAAATCTGGACAAAGCCTAAAAGGATGGGTGGACAAATAGGGACAGATGTAATTACTGCTCTCACAAACTTTGAAAGTTCACAGAATAATAGTATGTACATAAGCATGAAATGTTGTGAAGGATGTGGGGTAGTCCCCAGTATTACAGAGGTCCGTACATTTATACTGTAACAAACCGTCACATATGTTGACTGTACTACTGCATACCTGTAGTTAAATCATAGTTAAGTCATGTGCAAAATAATAACCCTCATAAGAATGAATACAGGAAATAGTCAAATGTGAATGGGAACACCACTCACAGTGGATTATGTATTGTAACCAGCCCCACCCATATTATGTATTGCCAACATTATAAGCTGCTGACAGGTGCCCAAACACCTGTGTCTGTAAACACAGATAAAATGTTTAAAATGGACAAACCCTGTCCATGTGCTTTGTCTGACATTTGGACACGGTCAGGGCAGTACCGTTCACCAGGCAGACAAGCCTAAACCAGATCACCACATGAACACCCTGACAATTAAAGACCTGTATGTGTCAGGACTATAAGCCTTGGGGTTCTGACTATCCCTGCAGTGATTAAATATGCAGCTTGGGTCCAGAGCAGTAGGGAATAGGGAATGTGTAACATGTAGTACCGCATTTTTCCCAGCAGGAGAATGGATGTCTGTGTCGTAAGGGAAGCTGTAAGGCATATGTTAATGTAGCTATGTACTATGGGTATGCTTATAAATGAGTCAGAACACCAAACGTATAGTGGTTACAGCATCCGGCCAACGTGAATGCAGTCCCGGTTCAACTACGACTACAGCACATATAATGTGAAAGTGTAATGAATGCGTCTGTGCTGTACAGACAGTTAAATATGTAAAGGTGAACGTGTGTTTCGCATACGTCCATTAACCGGATTACAGATAATATACTGGTACTGTCACAAGTAATAAAGCCCACGTAAGCACAAAGACTTAGTAAACATATGTAACCCACAATAAGGATATGCATGCGTGCCTGCGCATAACCCACAATAAGGAAATGCAAGTGTGCGTGTGTGATCCGCTCACAGCATAGTAAATGAATGCTGTTTCCCCCACATTAGTTATACATGGCTCAAACCTGTTAACCCCATAAAGTATGAAACCGGACAAAGGCATGCAAACTACCGGTACAAATAGGGACAAACCCCAGATATGTGCCAGAACAATCATAGAAAGTGGATAGAATAACGGGTGTGTCAGTAGCATGGATTCTCTGAAGGGTATGCAGTCGTAACCTGAACTGCTTGCCAGTATTCCCCACCATAAGTCTCAAATGAAATGCCACTACATTGCCAGATAGACACAGGTTTATGTAAAACACACCGAAGATAAAGAGGCAACCAGCTGTACACTCTGCGACAATCTGTACAGTGGAAAGGTATGGCATGGATATAGATATATGTATATACACATAATCCACAGACGTAACCCAAAGCAAGTCATAAAATGAGGATTGTACATGTATATATGTATACACAACAGACTTATGTCCCGTAGATATGACATATGTACATAAATAGGCCACGTTATAGCTAATATGGGTAGACAAACAGACATGCACGAAAGGTGAATAAACCACTGCATTCCAAACCATTGGCCAGAAAGTTACAGTCCAGCAAGTTCTACACTTTAAACATGCAGATAGGTGTCCATTGCAGGATCTCAAAAATTGATCCATATGTAGTGTCAACTGACACTGACGCAAAATAAGTGACCTCAGCAAATACGATATAGCTGTACATGCAACAGTATCAGGTGCAAGGGTGATGACACATGTGTCGATAGAATGTATGATGTACGAACTGATATCCGGAGAGTGGGGAGTGCATATATGTGTCTCCACACTTCAGTACCGCACACATTAAACATGTGTAATGGGTACTGTAGAGGGTTGTCAGGCATGGGAATCATGGGTATGCAGAAATGGGCCTAGGTGTTGTTTGGCAGAGATTTTGTAGGCCCGCCCCGTGAGAGTGATGTGGGTATAGCACACGCCTATATTCTCAATAATGGGGCAAACCATACACTGGATATTGCATAAACCATTTTGGCAATATGTAGGGCCCTATATCAGTGTCATGTAGGCGATTATCATGGATGGACATGCGTACGACCAAGATGGTACCCATAACTGGCAAACTGTCAGAATAACACAGCTGCACTAAGGCATAGTACATGAAATACAAATAGGGACTGTATTAGATATACCCCAGACAAAGTCAGAACATTGTGAGAATACTGGCGTAGCCAGGAATACGTATGTTATGAGTGTTACTAATCATGTAATGGAAATGTCAGTCACTATTATCTAACCGCACAGTTCGTAATGCCTTGCCAGCAATTTCCCAGAAAGGCACATTACTATGACAAATGTAACAAGGGCAAAGGTCAAATGTCAGGGTGTTTACCCATAATGTGTACAGGTTAGGGGTATGAAGGTAACCTGTCCAAAATACATGTACAGAACTAGTGATACTAGGTGGACAGGTGAGAAGAAAGACATCAGGACAAATGAGAAAACATGTACAAGTCATACGCATGTACTCCGACAAATGTGGATGACAATGTATGCCCTGTGAATGTCAATGTGGAAGGTTAATAGACACAAAAGTAATGTGTCCTTCAGGGTGTCATGCAGTGCCACCGTAACAATGTCCAGTCCCCCATACTCGTACGTGAGCTCTGCCACTGACGGAAAGCGCAAATACCGGCACACACATACGGTACATGATAGACCAATTAGTGTGGATAAGCAGCTGTTGGCCTGTGTGAGGAATACAACTGTCTGGGTGGGTGTGTCCTGCAATATAAATGTAATGGCATGTGGCCTGTGATGCCGCCATACAGTGTGTGTATTGGTGTCAGAAAGTTGATATCTTGTATCAGACACATACTCCGCAACTATACAGATTTACACAGAATGTGCAGAGTTCTGCCTCATATGTTTGGTGTGTTCCACGTAACATCAGTAACATTCTGGCACATTCCTGATAACTGATGTCATGAAATAATAACAAACATGTGATTAAGACACCAAATCCGACAGAAAAGCCATACTAATGCAAAACCTATTATTGTGTCAACTATCTATGTTTGTAAGAGCAACATGTCAATACTGCCCCTATGTGTCCCACTATCAGATAAGGCCTTGTCCAGAAATTTGCTCTAGGAGGTGGAGTGGTATGAACAGAAACAGATACATGTGTGAGGAAACAGCAATATCGACTGCAAGATAACGCAGAAGGTATGAAATGCGCTGCAGTAGGACGTTCAGTACTGTCCGCAGGTATGTGCTGACATGTCAAATGACGTAGCAGTCTACATGAAGTGCCTATAGGGCTGTCACCTTTACAAATGATGATAGTGGGACATACCCACAGCCATGCACACAGCACAAATAGACATACACACAGCAAAACTAGACCATCATACATGAAGCCTCCGGTGTGTACGAGTACACTGAGAGTACAGCAAGGATAGATGTCTGCCAAGATATACAGCAAACGCCTGTAAGGGTGTGTAACACCGCCCGTAACATGGACGTTGCATGGACAATGTTGGGATTTGCAACATACCCCATTGGTATGTGAAAGCTATGCAAATATGCGATACATGAAACAGTCAGCTGTCCATGCAAGAGCAGAGTTATGGGCAGAAAGTAGATTATATATACATATACATATATATATATATATATATATATATATATATATATATAGAGAGAGAGATACAGACATACACACACACACACACACACACACACACATGTGGCAGGGCTGGTAATCGAACCTACACATTACTACCCTATCACACTACAGCATGACGCATTTACAGAATGCGCTACCGAGAATACTGAACACAGCACACCCAGAGGCATACTTCTAGGTGGGTGACATCATCCGCAAAGGCAAAGACGCCGATAGGGAATGTATGTGTTGTGAGGCAACTAAAAGCATTACTGTGTCCCCAGGCAGCTGGAAACACACACACACACAGTCGGAAGGGCCGGGAGTTGAACATACACCTAACTACTTTAACACACTACAGCATTATGCATTTACAGAACACGCTACCGAGATTACTGAACACAGCACTCCCAGAGGCATACTTCTAGGTGGGTGACATCATCCGCAAAGGCAAAGACGCCGATAGAGAATGTATGTGTTGTGAGGCATCTAAAAGCATTACTGTGTCCCCAGGCAGCTGGAAACACACACACACACACACACACACACACACACACACACACACACACACACACACACACACACTTGGCAGGGCCGGGAGTTGAACACACACCTAACTACCTTATCACACTACAGCATTACGCATTTACAGAATGCGCTACCGAGATTACTGAACACAGCACTCCCAGAGGCATACTTCTAGGTGGGTGACATCATCCGCAAAGGCAAAGATGCCGATAGGGAATGTTTAGAGAGTGAGCAGTCTGAAAGCATATTACTGTCCCAAGGTAGACGTACACAAACACGGCAGTGCTGTCATCGGGCCAACTAAATATCTATGGAGCACTACAACACTAAATAGATACGGCATACGCCACAGACAGTACACCCTTCGAGAGAGCAACCAGTGTGTTCAATGTAGGCATCCATCGTGACATTGAAAATGGACATCGGTTGCCTGGATGACCACCATGGCTATACAGGATGTCAATGGCCATGCCCACACGCTTAGTATCACACGTCTGTTTGGAATGTACTGTGTGTCCATCTACACAACGGCGTACTGGGCATGCTCACACACTTAGCAGTTGCAAAGGGCCATCTTGCATGCACACGGAGTCTAATTACGGAAGGTCGCAGTGTGGAATGTACTGTGTGTCCACCTACACAACGGCGTACTGGGCATGTTCACACACTTAGCAGTTGCAAAGGGCCAACTTGCATGCACACGGAGTCTAATCACGGAAGGGCGCAGTGTGGAATGTACTGTGTGTCCATCTACACAACAGCATACTGGGCATGCTCACACACTTAGCAGTTGCAAAGGGCCATCTTGCATGCACACGGAGTCTAATCACGGAAGGGCGCAGTGTGGAATGTACTGTGTGTCCATCTACACAACAACGTACTGGTCATGCTCACACACTTAGCAGTTGCAAAGGGCCAACTTGCATGCACACAGTGTCTAATCACGGAAGGGCGCAGTGTGGAATGTACTGTGTGTCCATCTACACAACAGCATACTGGGCATGCTCACACACTTAGCAGTTGCAAAGGGCCATCTTGCATGCACACGGAGTCTAATCACGGAAGGGCGCAGTGTGGAATGTACTGTGTGTCCATCTACACAATGGCGTACTGGTCATGCTCACACACTTAGCAGTTGCAAAGGGCCAACTTGCATGCACATGGAGTCTAATCACGGAAGGGCGCAGTGTGGAATGTACTGTGTGTCCATCTACACAATGGCATACTGGGAATGCTCACACACTTAGCAGTTGCAAAGGGCCATCTTGCATGCACACAGAGTCTAATTATGGAAGGGCGCAGTGTGGAATGTACTGTGTGTCCATCTACACAACGGCGTACTGGGCATGCTCACACACTTAGCAGTTGCAAAAGGCCAACTTGCATGCACACGGAGTCTAATCACGGAAGGGCGCAGTGTGGAATGTACTGTGTGTTCATCTACACAACAGCATACTGGGCATGCTCACACACTTAGCAGTTGCAAAGGGCCATCTTGCATGCACACGGAGTCTAATCACGGAAGGGCACAGTGTGGAATGTACTGTTTGTCCATCTACACAACGGCGTACTGGTCATGCTCACACACTTAGCAGTTGCAAAAGGCCAACTTGCATGCACACGGAGTCTAAACATGGAAGGGCGCAGTGTGGAATGTACTGTGTGTCCATCTACACAACAGCATACTGGGCATGCTCACATACTTAGCAGTTGCAAAGGGCCATCTTGCATGCAGATGGACTGTACACACAGAAGGGCACAGCACAGAAGGGCACAGTAAGGTATAACTGTCCTCAAGCACAGGGCGGTCACACATGCAGTGACCTGTACACACACAGCTGTCATCACAGCTGTTACTGGTGCAGGTCACACACGTACACACTGCAGTGTACACTGTAGCTGTCAAGACAGCACCATGTCGTCGGTGCAGCACTACACAGCCTTACGGTCCCACAACATCATGTGACACATGACCACTGGGCTGTACAGCGGTGTACACCAGCTGTGCGGAGTACACATGTGCCAACAGGGATCCAACAGGTATTATGCATTGCAGTGATACCAGTATACATGAACAGGTCGGCTCAACACATACCACGGCCCTTACACAGCTGTGACACCTGACTGTTGCTGTACACCAATGAACACATGTCTGGATATGTCATACATGTGATTGTGTGGATGTGTGCATGGACTGCACACACAGCACATACATACATAGCCTTTGATGTACCACATGTATAACACTGGCCTAATCAATGCTACACACACAAATGGAAGGTGGGCCCATGTCTGTTAAATGCTCACACTACAGGGGGTAGCAGTGTTGACCGGGACACATACCCTTGTACTGGTCACCTGTGACACCCGTGATATCATACCGCAGTCCATGTGTTATGTATGTCAACATACATGTCCAACAATAGCAATGCATACAAACATGGCAACAGGAGACACATGTGACATCTGTACTGTGCATGCAGCAACCATGCATGTGCAGTGGCCGATGTCTGTAACATAGTTGCACCTACCTACGACACACAGACGCAATGCAGACCCATCATTTACACCTGTATACGGTGACATACAAACAGCACGTATGGAGGGATGTGTGTACATAACGTGGTGAACCACCTGTCTAGATGTATGTGTGGAGGGGGTAGCTCACAGTTGTGTCACGCACCATCCTATCATGCTATGTGCAAACAGTATGCTATGTCGCTGTTACGTGACGGTGCTGACATAATGCATACACAGCAGTCAGGTGTTAACAACTATATGTCACATGGCACCTGTAACACCTTCAACCTCCCATGTGCATATAGCAGCACATTTGCCAGATATAGCGTTGGTACACATAATGCAATCAATACCGCTGCATGTCTATCAAACGTGTCATCATATGGCAAGTGTATCAATCCCAGCACTGCCATGTGTGTCCGAATGTGTGACCAGGGATGCCACATATCATGGGGAATATGTCCCAGTTGCTACACATCCCTGTACACCATTGTAGAGATCTGTACATACGTCAGTGTGGGAAGCATGACGTTGGCCGGTGTGGTGCATCACACACGTCGGCTGTCCGTATACACATGTGTGGTCACCACAGTATGTGTGTGCGTCTGTATGTATGTCTGGTGCTTGGTGTGAGGGTGTATGCTAATATACGGTGTGAAATGATCACTAACCCCACGTGGTGACTAACCCGTAATGGTGATGCATTGCACAACCCTGTTGATGCCATAGGTCCCAGCCATACTGGCTACTTGTGCATGCCCCTTCTCTGTGACACGTCGTGTGGGTGCATAGTACTGTGACGGTGATGACCACACAGGCAAGGGTCCCCACCTGCACACTATGGGGTGTGCGTTATAGTGGTGTACACCCCGTGAATATGGCCATGTTCCCGTACTGTTACAGGGTCCTACTGCTGCACAGTGTGGCCTCCAGCTACCAAGTGGCACCTCACATCATCATCGGCCAGGCCGCTGTGTACAACCCCTGCACCATGTCACCATACCTGTAATGTGTCCTGCTATGTATGTCATGTCTCTGTCCAGTGTAGCCTGTGGCACCGACCACATGTGTCAGGTGCAGTATATGTGCGGACATCTGTGTCATGTTGGTGTGTCCAACAGTCAGGTTGAGGGTACATGTAGCATGCTGATATTGCCAGATGTGCTTGTGAGTAATCCACAGTTACACGTGGGGGACTGCAAACACCGCTACCTGTAGGCACATGCAAGTACACCATAGGAGGGAACCAGGGTATCACAACCAACATGGTGCTACAGATGTAACCGAGACACATCCTGTGAACACATCACAATGCATGCTGCACCTGCACTACATGGTATGACTGGTGCATGCCGACAGTACACAACCTATGTCACATACACATCTCTCAGTATTCACACACAACCACTGCAACATACACATCCCTCACTATGCATACACAGGTATTACATACACCTCTCACTATGCTGTTCAACCTGTGCATCAGAATATTTGTGCATAACCCTGCACCGATGGTGTGGATGACAGGGATGCGGCACAGGCTTCATCATATGCACAGGGTGATATGTTTGCCAGGGGCATAGGCTGCACCAATGGATAACATCATGTTTGTGTGTAAGGGCTGGTGAGTTGACTGGACATGTCTGTGGAGAATGCATGTGGATGTTGTGGAGCCCTACAGTTGTGTTTGCTGTGTGCGTGTATGTGTGTACACAGTTCTGCCATTTGTGATGCCTACATGGGGTATAATTGACAGCCCCAGATTGTACAGAGCAGGTTGTACAGCTCACTGTGTCCATCCACGGCCACGTGACCTGTGCCTGCCTGGGGTTGCACGGGTACTACCAGGTGGAGGTACAGAGTGGCTACTGTCCAACGACACATGTCCGCTGGAACCATGTCCCCGCTGAGACCATCCAGGGCCACGTCCACATGGCCTGCTGTGTCCTGGTGTTGACAGTGCAGCACCAGCTGCACTGCTACTGCTACCGGCACTATGGAAGCGGGCATGTGAGGTGGCATGCTCACGTCGACCTACACTAGGTGGTGTTGCTGGCCTATGTCCACGTGGCCTACACCTCACTCCTACCAGGTGTTCCAGCACAGACAGCTCCCGCTCACGGATTGCCATGCCTCGGTCAAGGATTCTGACCATTTCACCTAATCGCCTATCCAGAACATTAGCAATCTGCTGTTGAGCATTTGCCAATGCCTGGATGTTGTCATTTAGGGTATGGATAGCAGCCCTCAGCAGCCTCTGCCCTTCTCTGTTCTGCCGTTCAGCACATGCCTGTGCCACCATTACAGTCTGGAACATGCGTCTGGTGATACCAGCTGCTGCACTCTGTCCTGCAGGTGCATGTCTGCCAGAGGTCCTCCTACGAGCAGCACCGGCCACATGCCTGTGTGGCACATCTGCAGTCATTACACTGACACCATGGTGTGTAGACACACCTTCTGTAGCTACCACATGTTCCTGTTCCACGCCAACAGACGCTGACTGTCCTTCCTCTATGGCCACCGGTGATGCGGTATGTGTTGGCAGCAGAACTGTTTGCGGGGAAGAGGGGGGGGCATAGCTGGGATGGTAACCATTGGCACAGATTCAGCCCCTGACAACCCTGCCTGTACCTCATGCATATGTTCATCACCGCTAGTATCTGTGGGGACACTAACATCAGATGGACCGCAGGAGGGTAATGCACCTACATCATCTGTGAATGCAAAGAAATACTGTAAAGTACAATAGACACAGACACACACACACACACAGACACACACACACACACACACACACACACACACACACACACACACACACACACACACACACACACACACACACACACACACACACACACACACACACACAGACACACACACACACAGACACATGCACACACACAAACAGACACAGACACAGACACACACACACACACACACACACACACACACACACACACACACAAACACAGACACACACACACAAACACAGACACACACAGACACACCATGCATGTGATTTGTCAGATGGCATGCAGCATGCCTGCGATGCAGCAGAGGGCATGGAGCTCAGACATTAATAGTGTTAGTAAGCATACCTCCCTGAGGTGCACACTACAGCAAGCAGGTGTCATATCAGTAGCCATGCAGTTCACACAATCATGGTAGTATGCATGCATCCCCGTGATACACCATGTGGCCCAGAACAGGATAACAGTACACATGGCTGACGTAACCTTGACATGTAATCTGCTGACATGTGCATTAACATGCATACATGTTTGACACAATGGTGTCCTGACACATGTACAGCATCATAATGGGCTTCGCATTGCAGTGTTGTGTGTATGCCCAACACATAGAATGCATGTTTAGCAAATGTGCATGAGCATGGGAGGGTAGTGTGAGCCATCTACATTGCTATACAGTGTGAAGTACAGACACTGTGCCATTGCATGGCAACATGAAGCATCTATGTTGCTGTAGAATGCATAATATGTACACATTGCATAGCCATAACTGCAACACAGTCGTGATGTTCAACCGATCGTATATGGTAGACTTCAGTGACACCTCCAGTAGCTGTGCACAGGCTTTTAGGTTGTCCAGTGTACCACATCAGTTGTATAATTGGTCAACTAAGGCTATAATTGGACCATGTGTGGACAATGTGCAACAGGGTGTATACACATCCCAAGTACTGTGTGGCTACATGTCTCTGGCCATCCCCCATGGCCATGTGTGCACATGTGTTGGCCAATTGTGTGTGATGGGCATCTTTTCCACTTGTCTGTGTTGTCCCAAATGACATACACCCATAGATGTCAGATATGTCACAATCCACAGGGCTATGCAGACAACGGGTTGTATGTTTGGTATGTGGGGTATATGTTATGCGATAGTGTGACAATATTGCAGACAGAACACTACATGTCTGGGACATGTCAGGTGGCACATCACAATGTGTGCACCCAATGCAGGGGCATATGACACAATGGTGACACCTGTGGGCTGCCCATATCACAGCTCACTGTGTGGTACTGTGTGTGTACCACACATGTTGTTCCAATGCATACTACATATGCCTCCATTGTAGAACACCTCCATCGTTGTATGCGCAGCTGACCACACATGTCACAATGACAAGTACTATGGTTTCAAGTCGGTGTATCATTACATTTGTATATATTGCACATGGGTGGCGTGTGTGAATGAAGGGTGGTGCGACCTGCATATTGTGACTGGAACAAACATCAGGTGTGCAAGTGTTAACTGGCCACATGGCAAATAGATCTACACTGTAACATGCCTGAATACTGATGACAGTCTCACCTGCAACGGACCCATGTCTGTGCGGCACGCCAGAGGTACCTGTATAAGGGTGACACACCAGTATGAACATTATCCATGACTGTATGACAGCCACAGGTTGCACTGTGCATGTGAACAAATTCACCTGTGTAATAGCATATAGTATGCACATGTGTGCATACACAACGTAGCATACTGTAGTATGCAGCATGTGTATCCACATACCTGGCATATGTTGTTACTTTACATAATGTACAGTGACACATGCAACTACATGGGATATAATAGCCATATGTGCAATACTGACTTACCAGGCAACTCGAGGCTCATTGGTTGGGAGACACCCACCTCCACGATGGCAGCTAGTGTTTCTGGATGCTGTTCCCTAGGTGTCCCCAGACTGGCCAGTAGCTCCTCGGTGTGTGTGAGTGGGGGCTGGGTTGGTGGCCCACCACCTGTTCCACCTTGTTCCCTGGCGATTGCAGTGGCATGTTGTTTTGCATGTCGTATCAGGTCCGTGCAGTGTCTGCGCACCTGCTGGTAGGTGCGGTTATGGCCACCCACATCATTTACCCTCCTGCATAGATCCTGCCACAGGTCATCCTGCTGCTGGGCATGCTGTGGCACATTGCTGAACAACAAGTCATAGTTGTCATGGAGCTGTGGGATGAGGACATCATCCTCCTGGTGGGTGTATGCTGAGAGGCGTGTACGGGGCATTATCTGTAAGACATAATGATGGTGACAGGTCACAGTTTCAGAGATGTACAGAGATACTGCTGCACATACATTTCTATGACATCTACTAGATCTGCACAGTTATCTTTGCAAAGCATCATGACACTGACACGACTGATGTGTTTGTGTCACACATGTCACACCCATTATGCATTGGATATCATTGCCATATATGTGTGTCACCTCATTACAGTGTTCATACTCCATGTAAATGCTGTCTTGCTGTGGGCATGTCTATTTGCCTACACTTGTGTTCTTACCTATCTGCACATGCCTCAATGTGTCCACGGTAATGCTGTTGACCTGGATGCTGTGTATATGTCACATATCAACACAGACACTGCCGTAATGGACTTGAGCAGTGACAATGCACACATACGCATGGACATCTGTACATGCATGTGTTTTGCCATATACATCTACACAGCACTGTACAACTGTTCAACATCCTGCCACAGATCGCCTGTATTGCACATGTGATAGACATGGGACAATGGCTAGTCAGACAACATTCGCAGGGATGGTCATCAACCATAGCATGTGCGGGCATGGTTTCCACGCTGTAACAGACAGCCATTGTGCCACCGCAAGGTGCATCAGTGCCACATTACTGATCCTATCAGTTGATAGTACATCTACCATGTGGCCATCACACCATGTATAACTGGGATGACATGTGCAGCTTTGATGGACAGGGTTGCATGGTATGGCAGGAGTATGTCACATATATGGCACAGGGATTTGTCCAGCCTGTGGCGATCCTAGTATTAGGACAGTGGCTGTCCATGACATATGTCATATAGATCAGGATATGGACATGTAGCATGTCCATCATCATGGTGTAGCAAATGTCCTTCTGCAAGGTAGACAGCATGCTGCATAGTGGAGGTGTGGATTGTGAAGGCTGGTATTGCACATCCATGCATAGCCATTACCCCTTACAGGTGGTATGTGATCCAATATTGGTCACCACAGTGCTGTATATGCCTGTCCAGTGATCTCCGTGCTCATGGATGGCACCCTGACATGACATGGGTACCTCATATGACTACCTAAGGGGCCTGGAGATGTCACCATGTCGGGGGGTGCACTGCACAGCACCATCCCTTACACAGTGTCCATAATGTTGACCACAGCCTAGGTAGTAGTTTATGGGTACAGGGATGTTCACTTAGCGGTGACACTGTTGGTATCATCCATCAGACTGTGCACATATGTCACACACCTCACCCACACAGCCCATTCTGTATGTTGTTCACAACACTGACACAGCTATACTGATAGGTCATGGCCATTCACAGCCTTACATACACAGATGCCTAACATTTGTCTGTGTGGTATGGTCTACAATGAGGGTGGGGTACAACACATTAACCCTGTTCTACTGTAGCTGGCACTGATGTGCTGTGCACATGTCACTCTTGCACCTTTTGTAGTTGTGAGTCTGTCAACAGGCCACTGGTGGAACACTCCTGTGACATGCAAAGGTAGTTGTAATCACATATCCGTGCTGTCTTGTACATCTGTACTGCTAACATCTACAGTGCTAATGGTTCATGGACATGCACACCATACTCAGCAGGGTTATAGTGCGGTGCCACCCATAATGACTGTCATCACCACTTGTGGGTTGATATTATCCAACATGCTATCTGTATTGTATGGTCATGCTAGGCACTTGTTCAGAACTTGTGAGCATGTCATGAGCTACTGATTACTATAGTGCCCATTCCACACCATTTCCCACAGGTACACTGGCTGTCCTACACTTCCCAGCTTGCTTAAGGTACGACAGCTGTTGTACACACGTAACGCACATATCCTGTGGGACATGGTTGCATATACAGGCATGTTCAACTGTCACGTACCAGTGCTACTGCCTGTCTATATGAGGGATATGTCGTACATGTGGCAATAGAGCAATTGTCTCATGTACACATTCAATGCTCACCTCCCAACATACGGCACTACAGCCTGTGGGGGATGCACTTCTGCAGCCGTGCTGGGCCCATAGCTCCCAGGTGTACCTCATTACGAGGAACGTACCTCATTTGGGGTTCTAAAAGGTGCATGTTCCTCAAGGCTCCACATTGGAAGGGTCTGTCACACATTCATTGTTGTAAATAGTTTACCTGCTAGCCATGGCTAAATAGATGGGAATCATATTAATTCATTGGAATATCTTTTTTATATGTAAGACCAGCCTATTTTAGCCATCATATGCCCTTCCTAGTTGACGCTGTTAGTAAGCCAGTTGTAAGTGTTCCACGTTTTGCCCATTTGTCACACAGTATGAGGGCTAATGTTCCTCAGTTTGGGGACAGGAGGCTGACAGCTATGTCTGGGGGTAATGCTGTCGCCAACCCTGACTGCACCTGACAGTCATTTGGGGATGTGTAACATTCGCAACACACCCCACCCATCACATAGTCTCACATGATCTACACCACTGGCCACACCTATGAGGACAACTTGTGCAGTACGTCTCCATACTCACTGTAGGCACCAGAGGTAGTCCCCATCATGGAAGACAACATCACCAGCTTATAGCCCACAGACTCATGTGTGCCCATCACATACAGCCAATAGTGAGTTATAACATTCACAACACACCAGTCATAGCTGACTCTGTAGGGAGTCACACTGCAGTTCCACACAGCAGGCTACACAAGGCGTTAGTCGCTTACATCTTGCTGTCGGGTAACTGCTTCTGCAACATAACCTATGCACCCATGCCACACCTCACCAGGTACGATATGTCTGTCATTTGCCATGTTAGTGTGACTGCCCTGTGATGCCACTTCACAGACTACGTGTGCAGGGACATGCAATAGCTCACCAGTCTTATAGCCCTGAGGGTGTGGGCCTAGCCCTGGGGAGCATTTTGCATTCGTCCAGACACGATGCCACTGTACAATGACCGACTGTGTCACTTCAACAGTTGCCTATGCTCCTAGTGTCATTCCACAGGCATGTGGTATCTGTCCGCTATGACTGTCCTGGTCAAACACAATGCTGTGGCACAGATGACTTGCACCTGTCAGCCCTGGGAGTACAGCTCACATGTAAGGCTCTTGCTGCTTCTATACTGCCTGTCTTGCACAGTTTCCAATACCTGTCACCAGCAGGGTGGTAACTGGCAGGCACGACATGGGGTCATGTGACAATGCTTGCATCTTCCTCTGTGACGCACACAGGCAAGGCACACCTTATAATGCACCACTCAAACATCTCTGCAGTGACTGGGACCTGCCTCTAGGCTCTGCAGAGCACATCTGCAATGACAAGTTATAGACAGACCATACCTTTCAGGCACATACCTGGACCGGCACACCCTCAGCTGAGGGGCTCCCATATCCCACTATGTTTTGCACACATCCTGGCAAGTTGCTTAGCACAATGCATCAGATGTGCTCCACGTGCAACTAACTGTGTCCGGGACCGCTATACACATTGTAACAAGCGACAGAGTCAACATCATACCCCACGGGTAACATACCTTCTATGTTGGTATAGTGGACAGTGAGCTTCAGACAGCTACTACTGATGTGTGACTGACACTACCCCACACTTCACTGGGATAGCCACTCATTTACCGACACATCCATGAGTCATACCCTCCGCTCTGCTGGATCAACCCATACACACCACCTCCAAGACCTACATTACCCTTGGCATGAACACTACCACCATGTGACTGGTGTTACACACCTGGGGTTATCCCCTCATTGGTGGATTCCGAACATATGCTAATCGACCTTGTTAGCCACATCCCGGCAACACACCCATCACAGCATACACAGTACATGTGTACTATAACACCTACTACAGACGTCTGCTGACAGTGGTTGTTAACATCATGACACCCGTGCAGATGGACAATGCACATACAAATGCTGACACATACCCCAGTGCACTTCATTAGCATGTACACAACTGCATGGATCATGTTATTCCACACAGAGCCATGATGGTACACACCAGATAACAGACGCCACTCTGGTGGTCATGTTCCATGGACATATGATGTACAACAACAGGTGTAGGCTGTTGCACAGTGGTGTACATTCCCATGTGTGGGGTGGCTCACTGGTGAGCCGTGGTGGGGCCACAGGGTCCCTCATCACATACTCCAAGACTAGCTACGTAAACATGACTGCCACACATTCCGGGGTGTACCACCAGGCATTATGGTGGTATGTCAGTATTCGATGGCAACACCCACATGTGCTGTCACATACAACAGTCACTCAGGAACATTGCAGACCCAGGTGTCATTGGCAACATGCTGGAGGATGGATTCAATGCTGACAGTACACCCTCTCACTCACTACAGGGCCGCAATCCATACATGAACATTGTGGTGTCCCTGTAGTCACACCTACACAGTACTGACCTACACTCTATATGTCCTGGGACACTGGCCCCATGTCACCTTCCAACGTCCCAGGCTGTGTTGTCCACCAACCTCTGAATTACATCTCTCCCCACTAGGCCACCATATTCAGTAATAGCCTTGTTTCAGACATTGTAGCCCCTGAATGGCACACAGCAGCATTTATCACACTACACACAGGTGGCACCACATTGCATGAGTGGGACTATAGTCCTACACAACTGACTGGACTGTTCTGCATGGCTATGTGGCACATAATCAAGGACGTCATTCACAGAGACATTGTTGGGCTCCTGTCCTTTGCTGCCACCCGGGTTGGGCTTGTTAAGGCCAGAGCATGGCCCCTACACATGGTGGACTCCTTTCATACAGTTACCAGGGCAGTTGCTGATGTTACGGGAGTCCACACTTTCTACATTGTCCTCTCAATGCCTTTCAGCACCATTCCCCATTCTGGTATTGACAACATACACATCCACCTGCACATCGTACCCTGTGTCTCAGGATGTTATGTTATGTGGCTCATGGACAGGACACACAGTGAGGCCAGCATACCATAGTACCTACTACATGTCAGGTACATTTGGCATACCACGGTCCTCAGTCATAGGGCCCCTCATGTTCAGTATATGCTTCCCTGCAGAACAGGCTGGCACAGGGGACTTTCCCTGCCTAGCTTTCAAACCCCTACATACCAAGTGCCATGATTGCTCCACCAGCTGATACTGACTCCAACCATATGGGTGTCGAAGTGACAGATACATAATATGACTATCATGGCATCAAGCTGCATGACACAAGGTGCATGCACATCACCTTTGCATTACACCATTTACCCACTGACTATCACATGGATGGTAGTCCCCTACATACATATCACATTGTACATGTTTGCAGTACACACATATGTCGCACCCACTCCTGTGGTTACCGTATTGCCACTGTGGCGTGGATATCCTTCTATGTGGCCACACCTATCTGTACTGGGTGTGTAGCTGGTACATAGGCACCCATTCTACTTCTGAACTCAAGACATCTACACACATTCAAGGGTACACCACCCCATTTAGGGTGTACCTTACACAACAGCTACAGCTTTACATGCCACAACATTAACACGCCATGATGTTTACTGAGCTCCGACAGTTTAAATATGCGGCTGCACTACGGACACCACATCTGTACACATTTGCATACTACATGCTCAGGGGTGACCTCTGCTGATCAGACAGGGCCCATGTCCACAACATTATTGATGGATATACTCCTCATACGCGACATAAGCAGAGGCCACTGTGAGCAACATGCTCATGGATATGTGCTCACACGCCACAATGAGTGGGATGTGCTTCTGGGTTACATTCCCAAACCGGACACTCACCATGCTGTGGAACTTAAGTCCTATGTACATCACGCAGGGACACTCAGTAGCCCTGTTCATGTGATACCTCCCTTGGTGGTTGGGAGACACATGTAGGCCTGGGATCACTGCAGTGGCTGTACTGTGCAGAGGTGCAGGTGACACCTGGCTCTGCTGTTCACAGGACACTACCCTGGAGAGGTGCCACTAGTGTGAACACTGTAGTTGTGCTTACACATGGACTTGCCAGACTGCATAGTACTCCACTATGCACCTGTGCAGCTATTACATGTCCTTTGTGCATGGTTACTTGGTAGCCCTTCCATTTAGATTAGCTATCATGCTATTACTATGTCCCATACCTACAGGCCATATGTATCCTGTTATTGTACATACCAATAGACGATACCTGTGGTATGCATGATATGCCTGTTATGCTGTGTAGGATATCTGTCATATCTACCTATAATACTATACATTACACATATTTCACATAGTATCCCATAATGCAAAGCATACTTGCACAGCGGGACCACCTTACATATGTCATTAACGTTATAAGCCCATACACATGCGTGCTGTGACAGTATATCAACATATACTATCCCCTGCTATGGTACATCCTTGTTGGACATACCCTACCACTGACGGCGGGTTGTATGGCATTGTTCTGTTTAATGCCCTCATGTAGCATCCCTTGTGGTGTCTGTGCTGTGTACCTTGTGTCCCACTGCTGGACGCACAGTTTCTACAAGCGTTAGTATGCTCAGCAAGACATCACTACATAAATACCTTCCCCCACTTTATGCATTGCAGACAAGTTTAATTAATGCAAACCAGGCTATACATACAGTAAGACTAATTAATGCAGATCATGCTATACATAACCTTACATATCGGGCATTCTACATACCTTGTTGTCGTTACGGCATTTCGTTTCTATCTCTCTCACAGAGTTTCAACTGTTATTCGGTATGAGCATACGGTTTGAATGTCTGGCAAGTCATCCTTATATACGTCGATACCTGAAACATGTGGATTCATCCCGCCAATTGGTGTTCCTGAGTGACTAATTACTTGCATATCAGCTGTGCAGCTACTCCATTCACCAATTACGCGGCGACAGTGGGGTATAATTGGATTCTCCACTTGGGCGTTGCCTATTTGCCCTACCTTCGGGGAGACGGTCTGTATTGTGTTTTGTTATGTGTAACTGCAACTGCTATGCATGGAGACAAGTATAGTTTGGATTCATGTCCCCGGTGGATTGTGTGTGACAGGTAGAGTATTTGGTTTAACATGTGGGTGTACCTGTCATCCCGACGTCTGATAACGGAGTATTGCAATCAAAACCTGTAACATGGCTGTTTGTTCCATTATAAAACGCCTGCAATTTTGCATGACGCCTTTAATTGTGTCTCTCACATGGTATGTTGAGGGTTCTGCAGATGTAATTGACTGACTGGATGTTTGTGCTGCTATTACAGTTTGTATTGCTTTAGTTTCTAGTCTGGGGGATGTCGGTGGTTGTACGTAACATATAAGGTTTGTGGGCCTTGCATTTCTACATAATCCGTATATATGTGTGTGGGCTCCGTCCCTAATTAGAGAGCTAACAGTTAGTAGACTTTTGTTACGGGATTGTACGTTGGGCCGTTGTTAATTGGTTTCTATATCATCTGCAGGTGAGCTTGCTACTTGTATACCTCCGTCATTGCAGCGATATATCAGGGGATATGTGTAAGTGACAGCTATCCCTTGTATTTCTGTCCCAGATATTTGCAGTCATTGTGGTTGTGTTGTTAAAAGAGCCTGTTTGCCATGGGTTGCCACCTTTTCATATGGTCATTGTTGGACACTTGCGAGACACAAAGCGGTGTTTACAGGCCAACACATAGCCACGGTCAGTACACAGGTAGCACATACTTTTATCCTCACTGCATACCTATTGTTGTGTGACTTTGGTTACTTATATGCATGTAACATTTAAGTTTCTTACATACAGGCATAACTATTGAATATGACTATTTATGTCCTACCATCTCTGACATTTGCCCTTTGTAATGTTTTATGTCAGGACACACCTGCCCAGGGTGGGGCTGTCCCTCCTACTGTGAGACAGGTAGTAACCGTATGCCTACGGCTAGCTATACCCACACCTACAGTACTGATCTGCCTCTGACTTGGCACTAATAAACACATGTTGCGGACACACACACACATTACAGTCACACAGAGACGCACACGGCACCCCAACGCACACTTGCACAGACTACAGCACTCACAGACACAGTTGAACACAGTACCTACGTGGACCGCGACACCGGCAGCGGTGACTAACTGTCCCTTCATATCATCATACTATTACTCGCGGATGTACTGTTCCGGTACTGTGTTCTATTGGTCTTTCAGCCTCGTGGTTACGCATGTCGGTATGTTACACATTCCATGGTTGGCGGTATCCTATTTATTTGTACCTCCAAGATGTTATGAATGTCGTTGAACTATCTATTATATTTACAGATATCGCTGAATCCATCTATATCACCATATATCCCTCTATTGCCCTTTCTATCTGTATTATATATATGCATATGTGTATATATATATATATATATATATATATATATATATATATATATATATATATATATATATATATATCTGGCGGGGAATGTGACAGGCACACAGCACCACCATATGCTGTAAGACTCATGTACTGTTCAGGTGTTGGCATTCCGTGTTCCACTGGCTGTTGTGTTTACAATGTTTGAGGGCTGCCTATGTAGGAGTCACACATTGGGCCACCTATACATTACAATTTACAGGTGGTCATGTTTGTGTGCCATCCATTTTACTGTGTGTGCAGGTGGAGAGGTGTCAGTCCGTAGGGGCCTACACTGTCAGAGTATGTACTATACGTTCCCTCTTTGCCAAGGCGTAGGCATATTGGGCACGCCTCGTCTTCCTACTGGGGCTGGCACAGTGTGTTCATGGTCTGAATCCCTCTGTGCCTGTAATGGCCTTGGCAATTGCGGTCGGCTATGAGGGCCTTCACCATTTTGTCCCTGCTGCAGCTGCTTCCGCAGGATCATATTATGTAGCATGGCACATACTATGACGATGTGGGCACACGTGCCTGGAGAGTACTGCAAGGCTCCACCAGATGTATCCAGGCACCGGAACCTTGATTTCAGCATCCCGAACACACGCTCTATGATGATTCTGGTTTGTGCGTGTGCCTCATTATGGCGTTCTTGCATGGGTGTGTGTGTGCATTTCTGATGGGAGTCATCATCCACAGCTCGAGTGCATATCCAGCATCCCCCACGAGATGGCCATGTGGGATGTCCCCCCTGACAAATACCTGATACAGCTGTGAGGCATGCCAGATATGGGAGTCATGGTAGCTTCTAGGGCTGCCAGCACACACATCCATGATAATGCCCTGGGCATTGCACATGATCTGGTAGTTGATGGAGTGGAATCCCTTGTGGTTTATGTAGCGCCTACCCTGCTCACCGGGTGGTGACTTGATTTGTATGTGCGTGCAGTCTATCGCACCCAGTACCTCCGGGTATTGTGCCACACGGTGGAAGTGGCGCATATTGCTGGCCAACTCCTCCTGAGTTCTGGGGAAGTATATCTGCTCATTGGCATGTGGTAACATGGAATCCAGGAACTGGTGTAGTACCCTGGATGCTGATGCCTGTGAGATACCCAGTATATCTCCAGTTGGCCTTTGAAAGGTACCTATGGCCAGTATTCGCAGGCTTACACATACCTTCATGTCCACTGGGATGGGTTCCCCTCTGTTGTTTCTGGTTCTCAGGTGTGGCCGGCACAGCTCCACTATTTGCTGTAAGATGTCCCTGTCCACCCTGTAACGCTCTACTATCTCCAGGTCATGTAGCCCCTGGTAGGTTACCCTTGGTCTGAACACTCTCCTTTTCCTTCGAGGCCTGCGGTGGTTGTCGGCATCATCCTCCACAACACCGTCAGTCTCTAACACATGCTGATGAATCACAGCTATGGCAGCTCCCAACATGTACATTTTAAAAGTTCCCCGTGTGTTTACACCTATGGTGTGGTGTTTGGGAATACACAGGTGTGTGTTGAGTGCTTTCACACTTTATACTATTGTGCTGTGAACACCGATGATGTCATAGGGTGTGTATGTACGATCGTAGATACAGGTTATCTTATGTGTTTTACTGCCGGAACTACTATTGTGGTGCCTTTGGTGTTGGATTACATTTGCCTGCCGTGGATTACCTCTTGACCTTCCCTTTACATTTCTGCGTGTTGCACCTACCATTTTCTGGCGTGCATCCAGCAGCCTACTTTCATTTGTACTTTCCTGGACCTGGCGTATCTTGCGTTATGTGTGCTACTGCCAGTCTGCTGTCGGTTTGCTTTGCTCTGCTGTGTCAGGTCTCCTATCTTTACAATCCAATACCTCCCCTCCTTTCTTTGCATTCAAATGCCTCCCCTATCCTGTTTTGCAGGTTTCTGCAGATAGACTTGTCAGCTGCCGTCGATTGGCCTTCGTGGGTTGATTGGTGTTGATTGCTCATTAGTACTCCAATTACCCTACTTCCGCATTTCCTTCTTTTCTTCCCCTGACCTTCCTGTTTCTGCTATTGTTTGCGGCACGTGCGTCCGATTACTGGGTTTTGGGCACGTTTTCATCCTTGTACACATGCGCTTTTGGCCACCATGTGTGCTCTCAGCTAAACGATTCCTCCCCACCCCTGTCCTGCTGCTTTGCTTAGCAACGGACAGGCCAGATTTGCAATGCTCCAATGTGCTTACTGCTACGATGGCACACCCCTCTGCTGATGTCATGTATCTCCTCTGAGCCACTCCTCGGTGTTATACCGCTGCGCCGTATGGTACAACCTTCATCCGGCAGGACATTTGCGATTCAGAATTATCTGCCTCATTTGCATGGCATTGACTACTAATTCATAGTTACCGCGCCGAACACTATCGCAAGCCCTTAGCAACCCTTGCACCTTGGTTGTGGTGTTCCGTGCCTACCATTGTGTATTATGCTGTAAACCTGATTTCTATTACGTTGCGATTTTATGACATTTTTATATTATTTCTTTATGTTACAGCATCCGCACACATGCCCTGCAGTTGTGCTGTGTGTTACTGTGGACATGACATTAAATGTTATTTATGTGTTGTGCATCTTTTCTTATGCCATTGGCTGTGTATTTCGCCATTGGCATATGTTAACGTTGTGATACCTGGGTCTGGCCCTCTTCCATTGCTCTGATGTTCTGTTTGGGAAAATGTAAACTGTGTTTTTTGGTTTACATTTCCGTGGGCTTACACTACGCCTGCACCACTTCATGAATCGCTATATGCTTTCATTTGCATGGTGCAACACTGCACATGGGGTGATTAGCATACCTACGCCGGGGGCTGCGCAGATCTGGCGTATGCCGGTAGTGCACGTGGAATTGGATCGTACCTGATTCGCTCGACGGCCATATTTGGCGTTATAACGCCTACGCTATGCATGCGCCTGGTGCAAGCTTCATGAATCCCAGGGATAATGTATAAGGCACAAATAAGCACAAATAAGTGACAGTAAACATATGTAACGCACAGTAAGCATAGGCGAGTGCACCTGCACGGGTGTAAGCAGCTCCCAGCATAGGAAATGTATGTTTGTATGTACAGATGTAATATATATACACACATATACATATATATATATATATATATATATATATATATATATATATATATATATGTATACAAATATATACACACACACACACACACATATATGTGTGTATAGATATATATCTACATACATGAGAAATATATGTATAAAGAATGGACGTTGTAACAATAAAGCATACACAAGGGATGTGGAGGGAATCAAGAGCAATGTTGGTATTATATAGTGCTTTCAGCGAATGTCATAAAAAGCTGCCCAGGAGTGAGCAGAGCACCGCTACTCACACCACAGGCAGGGTTTTACCAGTGGGAGTAACATCGTTGAAATGCTAGGTCTGCTTTACACACAGACGGAATGTAGTCCCAAGCTGGGACCTCCAAAAACTGGAAAGCACAAATGGCCATATTCCATAACCCCAGGAAAGGCACGTATGTGCAAGTATACATGGCAGGAGACCCTGTGAATACACGAGGCAGGACAGAATGTGTGTAGGGCCCCAAAAGCTCTGGAGAGGGCAATGTGTAAAGGTGTGTTGTGGCTGTGATAACAAGTGGATAATGGATGTTACGCATGTAAATTTAACACAGGTGGGGTGGAGGAACTATGGGTATGCAATTATGGATCCAGGCGTGCCAGGGTTGGATGGGCCGGTTCTAATGGACCACCCCGTGGAGGTCAGCTAGGTCATAATAGGTGTATATGCATACTCACGTTCAGACAACAATATATGTTATAGTACAAATTCTGTAACCCATGCATTCCATTTGTTGACATAAATAATAGGAATGTGCCCATACAAACATTGACAGTACATGGAATAATAGGCTGTGCAGAAGAGGGATGGGTCGAATCACACTATCACATTCCAATTACCATTGGTAATCTGTACATGAACATATAGCGACATCTGTCCACTGTATAATGTGCTACATACCGATTACAAGATAACTGGAGTGTGTCGGTGTTATAATGAATAAGGCACTAGTATGCTAGTGAAGCTTATAAACACCATTACGCATGTGTAAGTGCGTATGAGCGGGGAATGTATTAACACATTGATGTGCATATATATAATTATATATATATATATATATATATATATATATATATATATATATATATATATACATAAACACATATATATATGCATAAATGCATATAGGAGTCACACCCCCACCCCTTAGACCCATTGTGGCTAGTGAGGGATGGGTAACAGAAAAGGTGTCAGTTTATATAGAAAAAACCTTGAGACCCATAGTTAATGAAATTCCGAACATATTAAGAGATACCTATCATCTTTTGGATTCTCTAGACTCCATTGACAAAGCACTAGTAAAGGGGCAACATTTGCTGGTTACTTTGGATGTGACCAGCCTCTTTACTTCTATTCCTAATGCTGAAGGAGTCTGAGCCGTAAGAGAACTTTTGTCAACGTTACCAAGGCTAAAAAGTAATGACATCATTCTCATCTATCAGCTGTTAGACTTAGTCCTTTACAACAATGTGTTTGTCTTTGAAGGGTGTTCATATTTGCAGATATCAGGGGTAGCCATGGGCACCCCTAGTGCAAACACTTATGCAAACTTGGTAATGCATAAGTGGGAAAAAGATTTTGTTTTTACCCACCCGTCATATAGGAAGATATTGGCTTACTACCGTTTTGTAGATGACATTCTGTTGGTTTGGGAAGGCTCTAAAGAAGAGTTTATTGATTTCAAAAACTATTTGGAAACCACCACAACATTTCTTAAATTTACAGCACATATGTCATATGAGTCTGTGAACTTCTTAGATGTATGCCTTAGTATAAGTAATGGCAAGTTAGTTTCAACATTGTTTAGAAAAGCCTGCTGGAGAAATTCAATATTGTATTATGATAGTATGCATCCCCGCCACATTTTTAAGGGGATAGTAAAGAGTCAGTTTATCAGAATATCTAAAATTTGCAAAAACAAAGATGATTTAATCTGTGAAGCGGACAACTTGGAGAGCATTTTCCTTGAAAGAAAGTATGAAGAAAAACTAGTGAAAAGTATTAGGTCACAAGTCATGAAAGAAGCAGAAATTCCAAATTCTTCGACAAAGAAGAAATTTATATTTGATAGGAAATGTAAAAACCTTTCTAGTCCTGCAGGGAAGTTAAGTTTCTTCACTACTTACACTAACAATAGCCCAAATATTAGGAGAATAATTAGTAACAATTGGAAAGTGTTAATGACTGATGACTATACTCAACAACTAGTAGGCAAAGCACCCCACTTTGTTTATAGGAGCAACAAAAGTCTTAAAAGAATGCTCTGTGATAAACCCAGCAGAACAGGACAGAAGCTGGTAGAGAAAGCAGGTACTTACCCTTGCAATCACTGCAACTATTGTAAGTTTATCACTAGAGAACAAGTCTTTATACATCCAGAAATTAAATATGTTTTTAAACCAAGGTTTTTAGCTACCTGTGATAGTTCAGGACTGATCTATCTAGCTACATGTGAACAATGTTCTGCATTTTATGTTGGTTTAACAAAACGTAAGCTTAAAAATAGAGTGTACAACCATGTCTACGATATAAAGAAGTTAAATGAACTAAATGCTCTAGCGAAACACATACAATGTCATCCAGATCACTCCTTTGTGTTTAGAGTGCTTGAAATAGTAGAACCAAATGCCAGGGGAGGAGATTACATTAATCTACTAGAACTTAAAGAACTGAAATGGATTTTTAGATTAAAAGGGCATTATCATCCAGGTTTGAACCTCTATGTTTCAATTAAACCACATCTTAATGCACGTAGGTAACCTTTTGTAAGGTCATTTTGTTATAACACCTCTTCTTACTTGTCTATGAAATACAGCATTTAAAACATGACCTGGTTTTCTTTTAATAAGACTGATGGACGTGTTAAGTGACTGCCTCTATCTTGATGTATTAGTACGTCATATGCCTAACCATTATTGCTGTTTATTTTTATTTTTATGTTTTTATACTTTCCAGTCCCCCCCTCCCTCTCCCCCCTCCCCCTCCCTCTTCCCCTTTTCTCCTCATTCCCTTCCCCCCTTTCCCATTCCCCTTTCCCTTTTCCTATGCTTTTCTTGTTATTTCTTCTTTTCATTTTATTCTTTATAATGGTTTTCATAATGGTCCTATAAAGACCCTGATGGTTTCAGAAAATTGATATATACATACTTTTTTACATTTGCATATAGTAAATGGTAGATAGATATATATATATAAGTTAGTTGTATTTATTTCTCAACATATATTTATTTAAAATATTTATATGTTTATTTTTATACATTTCATATCTAAATATTTACTTATTTATTTATTTATTCATTTGCTTGGATATGATGCATATTTTCGTATTGAGTTTATCTGCTAGGAATGTGCCTTTATCAGTTTTTGGTTCCTTTGGTATATATACATGTTACAATATGATCAATTTATTTCTTCATTTTATGCTCATAGAGAAATTTCAGTATTTATCCTGTTTTATATAGCATTTTTAAGTCCTTTCTGCATAAGTGTTTTAGAGTGTGCACTTTTAAAGTATTTGGTTTTTAAATTGTCTTAAATTGTCTATTGAATTATTGAATGTGCCTAATTGATTGTGATTAAATAATTAAGTGTTCAAGTCTATGTATATAAAAAGCTGTTAGCTTGTTGAATCATTTATGGTCTGAAGAAGCGTACAGGAAGGTACGTGAAAGCGCTTACCACAATAAATTACACAGTTTTAAAAGTCGTGCTGAATCGTGTTTGAGTCCGCAGTTTATTATTTTACTATATATATATATATATATATATATATATATATATATATATATATATAAACACCAAACACGAATCCAGCACAAAGTGCGAGACACAAGCAGCACTTAGCTTAAATATAAGCCTTTATTGTGAAAAACACAATCCCCAAACCGGTTTCGCTACAAAGAGCGTCATCAGTGAGTGCAGAATAACGTGATAACACGCATTTTATAAGGAGGCTGACACCACGCCTCCTAAAAAGTGCTCTACAGCATACAGATAATATGACAATCACTTACATATAGTAAGAATTGATGTCTGACTTTTATTACCCTAAATTGTTAAAAATAATATAAAACTATCAAAAACAAACTATCAACATGCTAGTTATATGGCTGAACAAATACATATCACTTTGGAAGAACAGAAACATAACCAACCTTATACTAAATAACATTAACTAAATATAATGTTACTCTAAGACACATTACCATATACAAGTGTTTACTATAATATGGCAAAATAACCCCTAACTAGATCACCAATGGTCATTGAGACCTGGTTTAAAAAGTGCCCCAAGATTTATAATCCACCTACGTTCCATGTTGGTAAGTAGCTGATGTCGCAAGGCTTCATTAATATTACTTGATTTTAACGTATCAATCCCCACAAAAATAAAATGAGAAGCTTGATGTTGTATAGTGTGCTTATATAAAGCACTACGTGCACGTTTACATTTAATATCGCTGATGTGAAGTGCAATTCTTTGTTTGAAGCTACATGACGTTTGCCCTACATAGAACGCACCACATTGGCAAACCGCCATGTAAATGACCCAGGAACTAGTACATTTGATATGATGTCTAATATCATAGACTTTGCTGGTATTAACTGATGTAAATGATGACGTCTTAGACACTAATTTACAATACCTGCAATTTCCACAGAAAGTACATCCTGGACGTCCCATTGGCACTTTCATATTACTAGAGACTTCATTCTTAAAACTTGAGAAACATTGTCCCAAAGTTTTACCCCGTCGATAACCAAACTGACATTTATCAGATATAATATTTGAAAAAAGGGATCACTAGTAAAAATGTGCCAATACTTGGAAATGATGTCCTTGATCCTAAATGTATTACTCCCATAAGTTGTAATAAATCTAACTGCAGGTATAGAATTCATATTATCCCTATCTTTATGTTTTAACAACATGGTTCTGTCCGACTCTTTGCCCTTTAAATATGCTTTATTTAGTGTGGATCCATGATATCCACGGTCCAGGAACCTCTGTTTTAAAACTGCTGCTTGGCATTCATAGTCATCATTAGACGAACAAATTCGTCTAATACGCTGAAATTGAGCTGTAGGTATATTATTAATAATATGTGGAGGATGGCAACTATTAGCCAACAATAAAGAATTTTTTGAAAAAGGTTTCCTGTGTAATGTTGTAACTACAGTGCCATCTAATGTCTTAGTGACATGTACATCCAGGAAATCAACTGTAAACAGGTGTATTTTACCTGTAAACTTAATCCCAAATATATTCTTATTGAGATATTCAACAAAAATATCCCATTCGCCCACAGTGCCTTTCCATATAACCCAGCAGTCATCTAGGTATCTCCGCCACATCAAAAGCTGTTCCTTAAATGCAAAACCCTCCTGATAAATATATAGGGCTTCAAATAAGCCCATAAACAGGTCTGCATATGTGGGAGCAAAAGTTGCCCCCATAGCTGTTCCTTTGCTTTGGAGATACCACTGGTCCTGAAAACTGAAAACATTATGTTCCAACACCATAGTTAGTATATTAATAACAAAGTCCATGTCATCTCGAGTATAACTACCAGCTTGTGTCAACCAATGATGTACAGCTCTAATACCACCCTGGTGTGGAATGCTGGTATATAGAGACTGTACATCTAAAGTTCCCAAATAAGCTTCAACCGGTACTTGTAAATCCTCCATCAGAGATAAAAATTCAGTGGTGTCTTTGATACGTGCCCTAACCTGATCTAAAAGGGGTTTTAATCTGAATTCCAAATATTCAGAAAGGGGCTCAGTTAATGAGCCTCTGCCTGCTACTATTGGCCTGCCTGGTGTACACACTAGAGTTTTATGAATCTTGGGGACGAGGTAGAAATACTGATGTTTGGGTGAATCCACTTTCAATTGTTTATATAAATTTTCAGTAATACTACCCCTCTTGAAAGCTCTACTTAAATACCTATCTATGGTGTTCTTAAAATCAAGTGTTGGGTCCATTGGGAGCTTGATATATGAGATAGAATCATTTAACTGCCTCATAGCTTCCTGTGTATATTCTATTCTATCCCAAATCACCGTGGCTCCCCCCTTATCAGCCCCCACTATAATGATATCTTTGTTGTTAATCAAAGATTGCAAAGCCTCATACTCATCTTTAGTAAGATTCTTAGTATGATTTTTAAATATACTAGAACGATTTGTTTGTAGATCCTGCATTACCAGATTTTCAAAAGTTTTCACAACACTATTATATGGAGGCTGAAAATCAGACTTTTTAAAATGAAAATGCTCATCCATATTATTACATTGATCTTGTAACTGGTGTGAAAAATAATATTTGAGATTTAAACTTCTGGTAAATTGCTTAACATCTTTAATGACATCAAAGTGGGAAACATAAAATGATGGTACATAACCCAACCCCTTGTTGAGCAGTTTAATTTGACTTGCATCAAAGGTACATTTAGAAAGATTAACAATCAAGTTGTTCACATTATTATCAGAGCTTTCAATGTCCCCATTTTCATCTAAAAAAGTTACACATTCTCCACTTGTAGCTTCGACAGGAACAACTGTTGTATATCTTTTGTGGCGGTGTTTCCGGCCTCCTCGCCTAAAGGGGTATTAGGCCTCTTTCTCACTGGTGAACTGTGCTGCTCTGTGTCCCCCACGTCATTGTCAGTATCCGTATTTGAAAAGCTGGATGAAAAATCAGTCATTTCAGTGGCCTGTGGATTTTTTAAGATAGGTCTGCCCCTTTTGCGTTTTGCAGACCCACTTTTCTTTGACTCAAAACGTACCCCCCTCTTCTGCTGTTTCCAAGTGTATACCACATTATTTTTATAGTCATTCACATCTCTGGCATATTTTTTCATCTTCCGTGTTTGCAATTCACGTTCATGTCTATCCATATCAGCTTTAAACTGAGAATACAATTCTTTATATTGTCTCGCATCTGAAAATGTAAAAATACGCTCTTGACATGCCCTCAACAATACATTACTTTCACTAATCTGTACATCATAATAATCTATTAACAGTTCAATAAACATTTTGGAGGCTGTAAATTGCACTGCCCGCCATTTTGACATAAACGCTTGATTATCCGAGCCTACCCCGGGCTCCACATGTAAACGTAACCCCCGAGGTATGACTTTGGCTTGCAAATAAGCCTTTAGCAGTTTATTATGCCAAACAAGAGAGCGTACCTTACGAGACAACTGTCCCATACGTTTGAAACAGTCCACTATATCAGCCCCTCCATCCGACAACGCCACATTACTAGCAGATGAGTTGCTAAAAGTATTAGCAGTAGTTTGTCCAAAAATAGAACAGTCATCTTTATCCGCCATAATATTATCCATAAAACACTTCAGATCTTCCAATTCCGCCATGTTGGATCGTGCGAAACTCCTCTGCTGCTTACATACGCCTCCTTACTGAAAATACAAAATGTATTCCACGATATAACCCATCCGCGTTATATCTTCAAAAGAGATGATCAGCAAACTGCCAAATAGACCAAAACCCAAACATCCAGTTGCGCGATCCTCTAAAAAGTGCTCGGATTAAATATTAAAACACCAAACACGAATCCAGCACAAAGTGGGAGACACAAGCAGCACTTAGCTTAAATATAAGCCTTTATTGTGAAAAACACAATCCCCAAACCGGTTTCGCTACAAAAAGCGTCATCAGTGAGTGCAGAATAACGTGATAACATGCATTTTATAAGGAGGCTGACACCACGCCTCCTAAAAAGTGCTCTACAGCATACAGATAATATGACAATCACTTACATATAGTAAGAATTGATGTCTGACTTTTATTACCCTAAATTGTTAAAAATAATATAAAACTATCAAAAACAAACTATCAACATGCTAGTTATATGGCTAAACAAATACATATCACTTATAAAATATATATATATATATATATATATATATATATATATATATATATATATATAAAACAGCAAGATATGAATATGCATGTATGAATACATATGCAGATATATCTGTATATATTAATGTAAAAAGATATATATATATATATATATATATATATATATATATATATATGTGTTACAGTAAATATACACATGTATATACCTAGGTTATGTTAGAGCAGTTACGGGTAACATGTTTAGACCGGGCATATGTCGGTGGGAGGTCCACTCAACAAACTTCTACTTACCACCCCCCCAGCTAGGCTGGTGAGACATACAGACACGCAATAAAGGTAAATACAACACTGCTTCCCAGACCACCGGCAGGAAACTACCAGTGGGAGATATCTACAAGGTCTACACTTTAAACATGGACAGCGACATCCCTTGCGGGACACCAAAAATTTGGTACTTCCAACCAATGGGGCAACACAATTATGACCAGGATGTAGCTGTACACAGAACAGTAGGTTGTGCAAGCCTGATAACACATGGGTTGACACAATGTATGACATGTGTCCCGACACGGGGAGAGTGGGCAGTGTGTAGGGGTGTGTTCATATCCCACCTGCAACATGTTACCCACAGTAAGGATGAGTGCTGTAGAGTAGTGGCAGGTGGGGGAACTATGGGTATGCGATTATGGGGCTAGGAGTGCAGGTGTTGGCTGGCAGACACATATTAGGACCGCCCCGTGGGTCTAAGTAATATTCCGATGTGGGTATAGCAGACGCCCATACCTCCTAAACTGTAAGAGCACATCTACTGGACAGTCCATAAACCATTGAGGGAATACATAGGGACCATATCATTGAACTGTCCCCGATTACCAGGGACGTCCGTGATTAGGAATCAGAATCTTAACACAGTCCCAACTAAACCATCCTAGACCTAGTGATATTAGGAGGAAAGGTGGTGGAATACACGTAATGAATAATGACAACATGTAAGAGTCATAAACTGCATGTACCTCAGACAATGTGTATGAATACATATGTGCTCTGTGTCTGTCAGTGTGTCAGGTTAATAGCACCAACCTTCTAAATGTGTCCCTGAGGTCATTATGCAGTGTCCCTGATTCAGTGTTTATTCTTCCCCATTTGTATGAGAGGTCCGTTAGTGAGAGAAAGTGCATGTTTGGCCGACTACCTTAGAAAGTTGATAGAATAATAGGTTTGGGGTTACCACCTGTCCACCCTTGCTAGGGACACTTCCCTGTGGACAGTTGTGTCCTGCATAATAACTGTAATTAAGGCAAATGTCCTGTGATTTAGGGCAAAGACTACCTATATTGTCTGTAGAAGTAGCATAAAACAATTATGTTCCTCTGAAACACTTAAATGTTATAGGTAACAGTATAAGCAACTATAATGCTACAAGAGTAACCTTTTATTTAGGCAAAACAGTGAAGTACACCCCTTTCTACTGGCTGTGGGTGTGTTGCCCTGCAAAGTCTGATGTCTCTACATACAGGTCCTATAGGGTTGCCACCTTTCCAAATGGCCAGAGGGGGACATGTTCTGTAGAAATGTCAGACATTCCAGGACTAAACATACCTACAGCTATGCATAGTACAGGATTACACTTATTTGCAGAAATAAAAGCTTAATCTAGTTGCATTTGAATTGCTTATGCTACTTCACATAACATATAAAAGTGTCATATATAAAATAACTGTTGTATGCAATTATCAATGAAAAGTAGAATATAATAATGTCCTGTAATCTGGACATGTGCTATGTCTTGATTATTTTTGCACTGTCCCTCGCAAAGTGGGACAGGTGGTAACCCTAAAGTCCTACCTTGGCCAATTGAGAAGGTGGCAAACCTATAATAGGTATGAGGTAGCATGACCTGTCCGACGGATGTGGCTACCACAACCCAACTACTCATTTGTAATGCAGGGTCTCGGTTCCCATGTATCAGCCAGATGGGAGCAGAGTGTATGCGGAACACACAAATATGATGAATTCACTGGACAGGCCGCTGATTCCATACAGTCAAACGGCATGCTGTCGCCTAATGGGCAGCCATTCCCGATACTGTAGTCATGTAGTCTAATGTGACAGGCATTACAAGGTGGGAGCAGATTGTAAGAGGAACACACAATTATGAATGATTCACCAGACAGGCCACTGATTCCGTACAGTCGAATGCCATGCGGTCGCCTAATGGGCAGTCATTCCCAATACAGTAGTCAGGAGTGGCCTTAGGTCAACTGGTGCCATAGGCAGAGGGCACAATGGCACCCCCCACCACACCACCCAGTGCCCCCATCCTGGTCTACCTACACCAAATAAATACTGGTAAAGTGCACCCACTAAAGCGGTGCCCTAGGCGGCCGCTTAGTTGGCCTATGCCTAAGGTCGGCTATGACTGTAGTCATGTAGTCCGATGTGTTAGGCATCACAAGGTATGTCTAAAAGGAAGACATGAATATGAATGATTCTCCGGACAGGCCGCTGATTCCGTACCGTCGAACATCATGCTGTCGTCTAATATGCAGCCATTTCCAATACTGTATTCATGTATTCCAATGTAACAGGCATCACAAGGTGGGAGCACATTGTATGAGGTACACACAAATATGATTGTGTCACTGGACAGGCCACTGATTCTGTACAGTCAAATGTGATGCTGTCACCTAATGGGTAGCCAATCCCGATACTGGAGTCATGTAGTACGATGTAATAGGCATCACAAGGTAATATTGTGGTCCTCGCTCACACCCAGGGGTGTGAGTGACAGATGCAAGCACCAATGCCGGTGGATTAGCAAGTGCGGGATCGAGCGGGTGTAAGCATGTTTGGCTACCAGTATGCGAGTATTGCATTGGTTAAACAATGCAGAGGCTAATTGAGCGTAAGAGGCTGTAACCAGAGGATATCATTCAACAGTATAGGAATGTATCCCATCATGTAGATGTACATGTGAGTGTTTATGTCCAGCATATAGGTACATACATATATAGAGATGTATCAGGAACATACCATGTGGCAACAAAGCATTACAAACAAATGAAATGGGAAACACCAGCAATGCCTGTATTATGTAGTGGTGTTGCTTTATGTGATCACAAGACTTCCTCAGACAGACAATAGTTGTACATTGGCCGTATACATCACTCTGTGCATGTAATGTACATTAACACAACAGTACCTGTCCAATCATTATGTGTGAACAGTACTCCTGCAATGTGCTGTGTGCAACATCATCATCATGATAAAGGTAAATGGGGAAAACATAGAGGGACCAGTAGTGTTTTGTGTACAATGAGGTTGTCCTCCTCACATGTACCTGGACCATGTAGAAGTGATGTGCATACCAGGACCGTGCGCCTGAAGGACAGTGGTGAGGATAACAGTAGTATGTTATGATGCATATTACAAGGGTTTCATGTGTCCAGTGGGCACGTGTGTGTAATGGACAGCTATGTATAGGGCAGATGGTGTCCTAGGAGCCGAAAGGCCTTATGTGTCCATAGGTGAGGGTCAGATGTTGAGGAAGGAGTATAGGTATGGCCGTGGAGGATAGGTAGGAGCACAGAAATTACAGCATACAGGGTTGGTATATGACACATGTGGGAGGGAATACACCCTGGATGGGGATGGGTCTTTAGCATTCAAAAGCCCATGGGAACAGTGGGATGGAGGTCCCCAGCCATGGGCAACTGCCACTGCACCTACACAGCTGCAAAGGAGGCAGTGCTGGGGGCTGTCCAGGAGGGGCAGCATCACCCTGTAAATGTGACACTCCTCCCTTGAACTGGCATATCTGGCTTCGTAACCCCTTAGGGAGCCACCTACGCAACATGCTTGGAACCGCACAACAGCAGATATGTACCTTTCTGGTCCTGCTCCCAAGGGGGACATGCTTCATCCTCAGTGGTGGTAGTGCCTGGTGCCATGGTCAGCTGAAGTGGGACAGGAGGATCTGCCGGGACGTACCAACCCATTCATCCTATGGTGTTGCATTTTAAACCTACATATGGCTTAGTGATAGACAACAGCATACAGGATTACCTACGACAGTATGCATAGATATCACCAGCAACCCAACACAACATGTGGTATACATTTGCAGACGGAGCACAACACATGCATATATACTGCGTGGCAACTGTACAATGTGTATTAGATGTGTGACAGCAGCTATGAACAGTTGCCCATCATTGGCTTGTCATTGGGAATCCCACACAGTGTCAGTCATGCCACTGTCTCATGTGACACATGTCCAGTCAGGGATGTGATGGCAGTAACACATCCCTATCATCATGTACTGTCTGCAATCCCCACACCATGCTTCTGCTGTGCACACAAGTGTGTTCAGTGTGTAATACAGGAAACAAATGGTTGCACACACTGACCTGTTCACAGATGGCCCTACTGATGAGGTTCCCTCATGAACAGAGTACTGTCATGTCTGTATTTTAACATGCAGAATAGCCATTACCACACACATGTTAAACAGGCAGTAGTCTCAATGCAGCATCACTACACTTACATGCTGTAGTTGTGTGGCACATCACCCCCCTGTCATTAGGCTATTTCCCACTGTTGAAAATGATTGAGGTACATCCAGATATCATCTGCGATGCCGTGTCAGAACACCACATCCAGGTACCACTCACAGCGACTGTCATGGCCAGATAATAACATGTTTCCCTAGATAGTGTACTGTGTTTATCATGCGGATGGCTATGGGAACACCGTCACAGCTGCACCACATGTAATCAGCTAGAGGAGGATTGCAATAGGTGCAGAGGCCATCACCTGACCATTTACATCTGTTACAATACACATGCTGCTGCTGTGCAGGTGTACACCTTCACATCCACCAGAGAGTGTGTGTGCGGGACAGGCAATGTACACCAGGGAAGGGCTTGGAGACTTAACCATAATCTGCCACATGCTGAATAGTATAGGGGAAAACCCCTGACTACTCATTACTATTACATGTGCATGACGTTACTACATGTGCCACAGAGGCGGCATGTTGCAGTGCTGTAAGAACATGTGTGTAGGTGAGTGAGTGCCATCTGCAACAGATATAGTAGACATACATTAGATGCGGCACACGTCAGTCCATGTGAATGGATGCCACTGTCACCACAACCACTCTCTAATGGACATGCATTGACACCTTTGCCAGGGCGGCAAATACACAATGTAACTACTTAGTTTGCCATATCGCGGTAAAGCACAGGACCACATGCACCACAGGGGATATCTGGAGGTTCTATGGGCTAGGCTACATGAAAGTGCTTGACAACTGTTGGTATGCCAATGAGGTTTATACTGGGAGTGACTGTGGTTGGGAGCATCACAACCCACATGCAGACACAGGGTGCCAGTACTGTCATGCAGGTATGCATTGCTCCATGGGTGTGTAGTGTTTGGCTGTGCAAGAAGGCTGTACAAGGCTGGGTGAGGGGTAATCCTTGCCATTGCATCATCCGACAATAGTGTGCAGTGCAGAGGTGTAGTGTCTGCAATGTCCCACACAGATGGGTACTGCATTATCTGGCCTGACATCCTGGCTACCAATGTGTAGGGCCATAGCTTTGCAATGCATGCCATGTCTGTGTTTGATAGTCCTTCACATGGACATTGCCTTGGATGTGCATGTCCCACAATACTGTACAGTGACATGTACAGGTGTACCTGGTTTGGCAGACACATGTAGTGTACACAGCCTGTTATACCCCGATATGCCAATACTGGCCTGGTGTGGTGAAACCTGCTTATAGTGAGCAGGTTGGCCCTGCACCTGCATGGATAGAATGGACAGGTATTCTGTGGTGTTAGTGACATGGGTCCGTACAGGGCACATGTGTATATCATTGTTTGGCCTTAGTGGATCACATATGATGGCACCACATATGTTGCAGCCATTCAGTGTGGAACATAGTGAAGGCACAATGTCCGCATATATGTGCCTATTGTACTGCTGTACAGGGTGCCATGTCCTCTGTATGCCACTGCGGTCACACCATGCCTACTTTCTGTCCTCAATGTGCATGTTACTAGCAACATAGTGGGATATCCTAGGCAAGGTTGTATGTGCATGGCACATGGGTGCGGGACATATACCGGGCACTAGTAGGGCTGCATACTTAGTTCACCAGCCCTTTTGCCAGATGTATGGGTATGGCTTGCTAACACAGTGCCATGGCTGACTGACAGCTGTACTCCTCGTGAGGTGGCCAATGTGTCATAAGACGGATACTATATAGGAAAACTACAAAACCTGCTCCCAAACATGTCCAATGGTAAGACAATCATGGCCACCTCTACACAGGCCCTGACAGACAAAGACACACTTGCCATGTCCTGTATACAAACCCTTACCGTATCACAATGCAGCAACATGTGTTTAGGGTACGCGCTACAGCGAATACTACAAAGCACTGTACTTATCTCATGCAGACACACACACACACACACACACACACACACACACACACACACACACACACACACACACACACACACACACACACACACTTGTCATGTCTGGGAATAGAACACCGACCTAACTACTTTACTACACTACAGCATTACACAGTTACAGAATGCGCTACTGAGATTACTGAGACACTGCACTCCCAGAGGTGTATTTGTAGATGGGTGACATCATCTGCCTTGATAACGGTGGGTATAAGAAATGTATGGAGCTGAGCAGTATAAAAGCATTACTCAGTCCTCAGGCAAACGGGGACATACACACACACACACACACACACACACACACACACACACACACACAGACACACACTGCAAGTGTGGGACTAGAACACCGTCCTAACTACTTTATTACACTACAGCATTACACAGTTACAGAACACGCTACTGAGATTACTGGGACACAGCACTCCCAGAGGTGCATTTGTAGATGGGTGACATCATCGGCCTTGATAACGGTGGGTATAAGAAGTGTATGGAGCGTGAGCAGTATAGAAGCATTACTTAGTCTTCAGGCAAACGGACACACACACACAAACACACACACACACACACACACACACACACACACACACACACACACAGACACACACACAGACACACACACGGCAAGTGTGGGACTAGAACACCGACCTAACTACTTTATTACACTAGAGCATCACGCAGCTACAGAACATGCTACCGAGATTACTGGGACACAGCACTCCCAGAGGTGTATTTGTAGATGGGTGACATCATCGGCCTTGATAACAGTGGGTATAAGAAATGTATGGAGTGTGAGCAGTATAAAAGCATTGCTCAGTCCTCAGGGACACACACACGGCAAGTGTGGGACTAGAACACCGACATAACTACTTTATTACACTACAGCATTATGCAGTTACAGAATGTGCTACCGAGATTACTGGGACCCAGCACTCCCAGAGGTGTATTTGTAGATGGGTGACATCATAGGCCTTGCTAACAGTGGGTATAAGAAATGTATGGAGTGTGGGCAGTCTAAAAGCAATTTAGAGTCCAATGGCAAATGGGGACAGACATACACACACACGCCAGTGTCGGGTATGGAACACCCGCCTATTTACAGATTACTATTACAATACTACATACTTACGAATCGCGCCACACAGACTATACATGTCAAGGCTGTCATTATGACCATCTGGGAATGAGTACATCAACAGGGATGCTGGCAGTTAAGATGTACATACCTGTGAACCTGTGTGTTTAAAGTAGGAATCCATCCTGACCTGGAGTATGCCCATCTGTGGAATGGATGACTACTACCACTATACAGGGTAGACACCTACACCTAAACAAATAATACTACATTCTCAGCCAATTGCTCAAAGCAATCTCAGCAAACCCTGCTGCCTATACCAAGCATCTTCCAGAGGAATTCAAGGAAGTATGTGTATCTGCTGCCTAGCCTTGAAATACTATAGTCTGTAAGCCCTGCTAGGTGTTCTGTTGCTCCCTGCCAGGAAAGCCAGCAGCTTAACCCCTCTTACTTTCCTATCTCTGTTTTTTACCCTCACCTAGTTCCCTGACTTCTCTTGCTCCCTTCTCCCTTCAGTCCAACCCAGACCAGGGTTTGCCCTGGTGTGCTAAGGTGCTATTCACCAACTGTCCACTAGATGGCATCCTCTCCCCACTAATATCTACTGCAATTCACTTACTCTTACACTCTCTTTAAACACTAACCTTTCCTTTTCTTCCCTCTCATTTTTATAACATTTAACCCATTTATACCTACTATATCCAGGTCCCCTCTACTTACCCTTCTGCTACTCAACACTCCACTGATAGGTTTTCGATCCTCTCCTGACCCCTTTGGTTCTTCCTGCTCAGTTCTCCCTACGGGCTCACTCCACTCCCCTACCCTGCCTCCAAATCTCACCCACCCCTAGAACCTCTACCTTTATCTCCCCATAGCCACACCTACCAACATTACAAACCAATCTTCCTCTAATGCTTCAGAAACACCCATTCCTTTTCCCACCCAATTTACACCAATCGGTCTCCAATACTTTAGAAACACCCATTTCTTCTCCCACCCTCTTCAGACCAATCATTTTCCTATACCCTGGAAACACCCATTCCTTTTCCCACCAACATTAACTTCATTTACCTCTCATACACTAATCTCCTAGCCAACTTTAATCATTTATTATCTCAACACCTACTCCCAAACCACATCACACTCAGTCCTTCTCAACTTTCACACCTTCACCTCTACTTTAGTCACTAATAGCTCATTTTCACATAATTATCTCCTACTTTCAAATATTACTCAACAACTACTTAATAAGTACCATTAGCTCCTCTTCATTATGCTTTCAAAACCCCCATTCTTCTCCTTCTTACTAACTCTACTCCTCACCTTAACCTATCTTTACTACCTCACACAGCCCTATTATTCCTACCACTCCCAATCCTTCCATGTAACTAACCATCTTACCTCCTCTCTACCACAGACAAACATCCCAATTTTCCCCCACCTTTGCCCTATAAAAAACCTTCTACTTTTTCCATATAAACTTATAACCATTCAGAAACACTCTTCCCATATAACAATTTCCAATTTCTACAAAATCACAATAGAACCTAATGTATTCTCTAAACTGTCCAATTACTTTTCCAACTTAATCCTATATTCCATTACCAATCTACTATCAGGCGATATCTATCCTAACCCAGGCCCCACCTCCTCAACAATTAAAGACAAGTCCTTACTACTCACCTCCTTAAACTCTCAAAGTATAGTTAACAAACTCCCAAACCTCCATGCCTGGTTGAAACACAATAAACCAGACATCTTATCCATCTCAGAAACATGGTTAAAACCCCATATAAAGAACTCTGAAATAATTCCACCAAACTATTTTATCATCAGAAAAGACAGGTCTCACAAAAAAGGTGGAGGAGTAGCTCTCCTCTACTCAACCTCCTTGTCAGTTACTCCCTATAACAAACCTATTCCTCAATTTAATAATGCTGAACTACTCATAACACTACTTCAAGTTAACAAACATAAACACATATGTATAGCTTCACTCTACATCCCCCAGGGGATAATACTTCCACACTAGAAGACATCCTCTCATGGCTCACCAACAACATTAACAATGAAACAATAATCTTAGGTGACATGAATATTAACTGGGCCTCCATTCAGTCTCCCACAAACCCACTTAACATCAACTTAGATAATTTTACACAGCTAATCACCTCTATAACATGCCCCTTAAAAAACCTCTCTAGCGGCAGTATCTTGGACTGGATCTTAGTCTCTCATCCCCACTATTTTTCTGGCAGTGGAACTCTTCCCGATCCCATTGGTGACCACTTACCCATCTACTCTCGATGTCTCCCCTTATTCCTACATCGCACCCACAACTATATTACAATCCGTAATCAAAAAAACTTTAACCCATCAACCTTTGCTAACTCCCTAAAAGAAATAAACTGGAATTGTCTAAAAACATTACCCCTAGATAATGCTGTTGCCCACTTCAACACTACATTCTTAAAATTACTAGACTTCCATGCTCCTCTAAGAACAAAGAGAATCAAAATTAAAACTGTCCTTGGCTTACCAAAAACACACTAGCAACAATGCGGCAAAGAGATAAAGTCTGGAAACACTACCAGAAAAACAAGATCCCCCTCATTCATAATGAATATAAGACACTTAGAAACAGGGTGAAAAAGCTCATCTCTGATCGACAAAATTACTTCTCCATACTCCAAAACAATAACAAAACAAATCCTCAAAAATTCTGGAAGGGCATCTCTACTCTACTTAATCCTAGTACACCAGTCACCCCCACTCCAGACCCTAATACCCCAGATATAGACTTAGCTACTCAATTCAACTCTTTTTTCATTGAGTCTATTTCCAAACTAACCTCTTCATTCTCTAACAACACTTTCTCCAACTCAACCTCATCCTCCCCTACCAACACTACACCTAGCACTACTACCACTCACACATTCACATCTACTAACTCTTTACCATCCACCTCCTCTCCTACTCTCACTTCCTCACCTCCTAACACCCCCTCTCCACACTCCCCTCCATTCTCATTTAAACCTATATCCACTTCTACCATTCAAAAACTCCTTCAAAAACTAAAGCCATGCACCAATGCTCCTGATGACATCCCTTCCTACTTTTTTAGTATAGCTGCTAAAGCAATTGCCTACCCCATTAGCATACTAATCAAATGCTCTATCCAAGAAAGCATAGTTCCCCAAATCTGGAAAAAGGCCTTCATCATACCTTTACATAAAGGTGGCAACAATAACGATGTTACTAACTTCCGCCCCATCGCTATCCTGTCCCCCCTCTCTAAACTCCTTGAAAAGTGTATCCAACTTCAACTCCTACCACATCTCTTAGATAATCACCTACTATCTACCACACAACATGGATTCAGACCTAATCACAGCACTATGACAGCACTCCTCTCCTTCCTTGAAACTGTTAATAAAGCCCGGGACTCTGGCCTTATTGTCTCTACCCTTCTACTCGACCTCTCTAAAGCCTTTGAAACTATTTCACATAGCTTGCTTTTAACCAAGCTCTCAAAACTTAACCTATCTCCCTCATCATTGAGCTGGCTCTCCAGCTTCTTATCCAATAGATATCAAGCAGTAAAATGGAAAAAGACAACCTCCTCATTTCTTAATACCCCAACCAGAGTCCCCCAAGGCTCCATATTAGGTCCCATCCTCTTCAACATATTTATAAATGATTTTCACAGCGCCATCCCTCTCTCCAACATCACCCAATATGCAGATGATTCTACCATTATCTGCACTGCTACATCTATCCCTACACTCCTAAAGCTAACTCAGGATGCTTTTTCAACCACTGAGCAATGGATGGAAAAAAATCATCTAGCGCTCAATGCCTCTAAAACCAAATTAATGATATTCACCCCCTCTAAAGTCAACTCTTTCAATATAAACACATTCTCTATTACTAGTCAAAATAACATTCCATTGGAACTGGTGACAGAGACCAAATTACTTGGAGTCCAAATTGATAACCAACTAAAATTCAACTCCCATCTTCAACTAAATATAAAAAAAAACACATCAAAAACTAGGCATGCTCTATCAACAAAACCACTTCCTTACTACTGCCACTAAAATCACTCTCTCTACTTCCTTTCTTATTCCCTCCCTACTCTACGGAGCTCCACTTCTAACTAATCTACAAACCTCCCTGAAAACACAACTTTCCTTCTGCTACAACAAAATCGCCAAGTTTTCTACCAGCCAAAAGTCCTTCACCCACCACTGTTCCTCTCTCCAACAATTAAAACGGCTAGAACTACCCACGTATCTCACCTATACTCAACTATCCCTTGCACATAAGCTCATTTTCAACCCCTCCCTCTGCCCCTTCCTGTCTTCTGTCTTTAAAATGCACATACCTGATAGAATATTAAGGTCTAACAACCAATATCTATTACAAGTGTACATACCAACTTGTCCCCCAGGCAAAAACCTTCTATCACATGGCCTAGCATGCCTCTGGAACTCCCTACCTCCATCTATCCGTATTACCTCTAACCATTTTATTTTCAAAAAATCTCTTCATTCATATCTACTATCCCACTGGGAATGCTCTTGCTCCCACCCCACTTAACTAACACTGGATACTAACATTCCTTCCTTCCCCTGCTTACACCTGTGATCTCACTTTATCATTTCACCTAACTCTTACATTCTTACTATTACTATGGTATCTGCAAGAATACTCTACACTCTACCTCTTAAGTGCATGACACTTAATATGCAATGACTTCTCATTTCTAACTTTGTAAAATCCTTCTAATTTTGTATCTGATATAAGTGTCATCACTTGTTGAATTAATTGTAATATTTGTTTATTTGTCTACTTAAATTTTTACAATGTATAATCATCTTTAATAACCTACTGTAACCTCAATTGTTTGGAGCTTTTCTCCCCAGGACTCCATTGAAAACGGGTTCATCTTGGCCCAATGGACTATCCTGGTAAACCAACTGCAAATAAATAAATAAATAAATAAAAATAAATGGCCATGCTCATACACAGAGGCACATAACCAACACAAAATGTAACTGGGCCTGCTCACACACTTAGTAGCACAGGGCTGTTCGGAATGCACTATGTGTCCATTTACACAAGGATATACTGGTCATGCTCATATACTTAGTAGCACAGGGGGCATTCTCACACACTTAGTAGCATAGAGCTGGTCGGAATGCACTACGGGAACACTGCTCTACATATATTTGACACCGGTCTTTTACACAACATCAGCTGTCATTCTGGGATGACATGGCTGACAGTAGGCAGGCCTTTGTCACATATCACATGCATCCATGATACAAGGGAGTGCGGATATTACCAAAGTCGCATCCGCCCACACAGTGCCATTACAAGGCAAATGTCCTAAGCACAGGTTAACTCCCATACACATACAGGATAACTGCATTGTTTTCTTATGCTAACCAGTTCTAGATGTGTAGCATCCATATTCACAGCTTGCCACTGCAGATCCAACAATGGGGAGTACTGACATCTGTGCAGTGAGGACCACCTGGCTGATGTCTCCGTAGTGCACAATAGCACTACCACCATATACCTCAGAACCTAGCACTTCCACCATATACCTCAGAACCAGACATGTGGGCCATAACACAGGTACAGACTGCTCCAGGTGGTGTACCCACATGCATAAAGGCTACTCACATGTACTGACCGGTCCCCTCATGAAAGGCATCACAGATGAGCCATGTGCAGGACACAGTGTCACATGCTGCATTCGAGGATGTAAACTGCAGACACCACCATGCCCTCGGACCACCAACATGCAACCATACATGCTGTATGACAGACGAGTACACCACCATGTGACCCTTGACCTGTGTACTGTACTAAGTTCTACATCAACTGCAGACAGTACACATGTACTGACACAGTTGCATCATGTGTTATGCAATGCAATGATACCACTGTCTGTGACCAGGTCAGCTGTACACATACCAAGGGCCCTCGGTACTTTCCACCATTAGCAGATGTCTGTTGCTGTACACCAGTACACACCCTCATGTATGGCTATGACATACATGTACCTGCCCTGGGTATGTACATGCCACACACACAAAATACCTGTAAATAGCATAGCTGTTGTAGTCCTTCATGCAAACAGGTGGCTACAGCCATTACACACATGCATATGGAATGTAGTCCATGGCTGCTGAATGCTAACAGTACATAAGGTGTGATATCAATGTTGACAGAGGTAACATCCCCTCTGTACTGGTCACCCATCATGTCATACAACAGTCCAAGTGTTATATATGTCATTACACTTATAAACCAATTGCAATGCCTACAAACATGACCAAATGTCAGGACTGTAGGACCTACACACCTGTGTTGTGCGTTCAGATAACATGTGTGTGCAGTTGCTGGTGTATGCAGGTGGCGTGTATCCTAGTACATCATGCAGCTGCAATGCAGCCTCAACATTGCCAACTGTATATGGTGATATGCTGAATGTAAAGATGTACCACAGGTATGGACAGATGTGTTGAAATAACTAAGTGGTGGGGCATCTTTGCAGATGGATGTTTGCTGTGGACAGCTCACAAGTGTGTCACAAGTGGTCCTACAATTCCCTGTGTAACCGGTAAGTAATGGTTTAGTTAATTGAAGGACATAATACACAACTTAGACAGTGGTCAGGGTGACAGCGAAGGTAAATCACTTGACACATGTTAATAGATATGACGTCCCTAGTGCATATATGAGCACTGTTGGCACAGGAAGCGTCAGTACAGTTTGTAACGCATGCAATACTGCTGTACATCTGACATACATAACATGAGCTAGGCAGGTCTGAGATTCACAGTACTGGCATGTGTGGTTGCATGTGTGTCCATATATGTCACGTATTGTGGGGAATACATCTCAATTGTTACTCACTCTCCTGTACACTAGTGTACACATCTGTACAGACTGCAATGTAGAAAGCAGGACATAGGCAGGGGCGTGTATCTCACACATGTGAGGTATCTGTATGTGCATGACATAGGTGTATTAATTACCGAATGCCACAGTGTGTGTATGTAGAGCTGACTGGTCCCTGGGTTGAGGATGTATGTTACCATACTGAACTGATAAAACCCCTCCCACCATCCAGGTGATGCATTCAACTATCCATGTTGATGTCCCCGATCTTAGGCCGTACTGACTACCTGTACATGTGTATTCTCTGTGGCGCGTCATGCAGGTTCACAGTACTGTAATGATAATTTACACATAGGCAGGGGTCCTCATCCCACAAGTAGCAACTGTGTGCGAGTGTGTGTTACTGTGTTGGTGAAGCCGTGAGTGTGGTGTGTGTGTGTGTGTGTGTGTGTGTGTGTGTGTGTGTGTGTGTGTGTGTGTGTGTGTGTGTTACAGTATCACTGAATACATGTGTGTCAATACCTGAGTGTGTGGGTGCAGTTGTGTGTTGGCATCCTGTCATGGTACCGTGCATTACTGATTTCCATTGAGGCATCACACTTCCCACTGGCCTCTACCCTTGTAATCAGCTAGACCACTCTCTTACCTCACCACTTCATGTAACTGTACCTGTGATGTCACCCTTTATGGATGTCACGTCTGTGGCCACAGTAGCTTAATACACAGCTATCATGTTCTTGGAACGGTAGATGTGTTTGTAACATGGGACATTCTTACTGGTATGTGGCAGCTACATGGTGCATGCTGGTATATTCATACATACGTGTGAGTAGTCCACATTGACATATGGGACACTTAACTGCAAACACTGACATCCACTGGCACGTGCAATTAGACCTGAAGAAGGACAGCAGAAGATCATGACCAACATGCATTTACTGTTGTTATACAAGACACATACTGTTAACAATATTGTACACCTGTACAACATGGTATATCTGCTGCCTGTCAACAGTCCTCAACATTTGTAAACTACATATATCATCCTAGTCTGTTCACCCTGTGCATCAGACCATATGAGCATGTTCCTGCACTGATGGTGTAGATGTCAGGGATGTGGCACAGGCATCATCATATGCACAGGGTGTAAATGTTTGCCGGAGGCCTAGACTGCACTGTTGTTACACAAGACACATACTGTTAACCGTATTGTACACCTGTACAACATGGTATATCTGCTGCCTGTCAACAGTCCTCAACATTTGTAAACTACACGTATCATCCTAGTCTGTTCACCCTGTGCATCAGACCATATGAGCATGTCCCTGCACCGATGGTGTGGATGTCAGGGATGCGGCACAGGCATCATCATATCCACAGGGTGTTAATGTTTGTCAAAGGCCTAGGCTGCACCATTGGATGACATCATGTGTGTGGGTTCGGGCCTTTGATCTAATTGGGCGTGTGTGGATGTTATGCATGTGTGTGTTGCGGAGCCCTACATATGTGTCCAGTGTGTGAGTGTATGTCTGCACACAGTTCTCCCATGTGTCTGGCCTACACAGGGGTATTATTGACAGCTGCATTCTGTACAGGTGAGGTTTTACAGTTCACGGTGTCCAGCCACTGACATGTGACCTGTGCCTGCCAGGGGGTGCAAAGAGGTGCAGATTGGGTACTGTCTGATGTCACTAGTCCACTGGAACCATGTCCCAGTTGGAACTGTCCTGGGCCACATGCACGTGGCCTGCTATGTTGTGGCATGGACAGCACAGCACCAAATGCACTGCTGCTGCTACCGCCACTATGGGAGTGGGCATGTGAGTGTGAGGTAGCTCATACATGTAGACCTGACACAGGTGATGTAGCAGGCCTAAGTCCACGTGCCCGATGCTTCACTCCTACCAGATGTTCCAACACAGGCAGCTCATGCTCGCGGATTGTCATGCCACGGTCAAGGACTCCAACCATGTCACCCAACCGTCTATCCAAAGCATCAGCAATCTGCTGTTGAGCATTTACCATTGCCTGGATGCTGTTGTTTAAAGAACAGACAGCAGCCCTCTGTAGCCTCTGATCTTCTCTGTTGCACCATTCAGCACATGCCTGTGCCTCCATTACAGCCTGAAACATGCGTCTGGTGAAACCAGCTGCTGTGCTCTGTCATGCAGGAGAATGTTGGCCAGAGGTCCTCCTATGAGCAGTACTGGCCACATGCCTGTGTGGGGCACCACCAGTAGTTTGGCTGATGCCATGGTGTGCAGGCACACCTTCCACAGCCCCCACACTTTCCTGTTCCAAGCTACCATGCGCCAACTGTCCTTCCTTTATGGCCACTGGTGCTGGGGTATGTGCAGGTATGGGATCTGTGTGCAGGTATGAGGTGGATATAGATGGAATGGAAACCAATGGCACAGTTTCAGCCTCTGACAACTCTGCCTGTGTCCCAATCATACGTTCATCATCACTGCTAGAGTCTGTGGGGACACTAACATCTGATGTACCACAGGGGGGCAATGCACCTACATCACCTGTGAGGGCAGACAAGAACTGTACATTACAATCTATGCAATAAACACCCACACACTCATGTGATATGACAGAAGGCATGCAACATGCTTGTGATACAGCAGATGGCATGCAGCACAGACAATAATAGTGGTAGTTATCATACATCCCTAGGTTGCACACAACAGCATGCATGTGTCATAGCAGATGGATTGCAAATTACACAATCATAGTAGTGGTTAGCATACATCCCTGTGTTACACCATGTGGACCAGCACAGGTTAACAGTACACCTGCCTGATGTGTGGCATATGACCTTGATAATCACATGTAGTATGACATGTGATCTGCTGACGTGTGCAATGACATGCATACATGTTTAACACAATGGTGTCCTGTCAAATATACAGTGGGACAATGGTGTAATTCAGTGTTGTCTGTCCACCCTACAGATATACTGCAAATTTAGCTGATGTGCATGGCCATTGCAGAGAATCATGAGGCATCTCTAGTGCTATACAGTGTGAGTTACAGACAGGGTTCATAGCCATGACTGTGTTCAGATACAATACATATATACTGTGGAATGTGACCCACATCACTGAGGTGTATATACACTAAACCATGATGTGGAAGTTGTGACACAGGTCACTGATGGGTATACGGATGACACCCCTGCACATCTGCAAACATATTGCTGCAGCCTGGCAACTATGGCCAGACATGATGAACACGTTGGTACACCATGTCCCACATAACATCTGTGTACCACACACACACACACACACACACACACACACACACACACACACACACACACACACACACACACCCACACACACAAGGAGCTAGTATGGCATTTATGTCCATCACCAGCAACAGGAATGTACTGTATCTGTGGCCCGATGTGGATACTGTACAGGTGACTGCTGTCATGTTGCAACACCCTCAGGATGTTCAACACATCTTATGTGATATATTGATGTTACACCTACACAAGATGTGCACAGGCCTGTAGGATGTCTAGTGTTCCACATCTACATTATGACCATTATACAAAGGCCATGGCCGAACCATGTGTAGCCATTGTACGACAGGGTGTACACACAAGCACAACACGTCTACTGTGTGTGTTGCTCCATGTCTCTGGCCATCCTCCATGGACATGTGTGTGCATGTGTTGTCCAAATTATTGTGATGGGCATCTATTTCACATGTCTGCGTTGTCCCATATGACATATATGCTCCACTGACAACAGGGTTATGCAGATAAAGGGTGGTATGTGGGATATGTTTTCAGGTTAGGTAGGCAGTGTAGCAGCCAGGCCAATAGATGTCATGGATATGTCAAGATAGCACATCACATTGTGTGACATTCATAGCAAGGCTATGATCAACACTGGTGAAACCTGTGCGCTGGCCATACTCCAGCCCACTGTCTAGTACTGTTTGTATTCACCACATGTATAGATCAGATCTGTTGTACGTCCCTAAAGTGAACAGCACCTCCACCATTGTATGCACAGCTGTTAACACATCTGGCTATAAAGTTTGTGAGGATTCATGTTGGTGAGATGATTCACATTGTTTGCAAGTGCTGCACATGGGTAGTCATTGTGATGCATTGCAGATCCGACTTGTATATTGTGATAGGACCATACATTATGTGTACATGTTGTGAATGGCCACATGGCAGATAGATTTGTGCATTACGGTTCCTGATAAATAATAACATTCTCACCTGCAACAGGCTGCTGTCACAGCAGAATGCCAGAGGTACCTAAATAGGAATAACACAGCAGTATGAGCATAATCCACATCTGTAAAAAGGCTACAGGGAGCAATGTGCATAACACATACACCAATACATTAGAATATACTATGGTGTATGCACATGTGTGCATACACAGAGTAGCATACTATAGTATGCAGCATGTGTGTATACATACCTTGCATATGATGTTACATTGCATATTGTACAGTGACACATGTAACTATATAGAATATAGTTGTTATAGGTGCAGTACTGACTTACCAGGCAACTCCAGGCTCAGTGGTTGAGAGACACCCACCACCACAATATCGGCTAAGGCTTGTGGATGTGGTTCTGCAGGTGTTCCCAGGTTGGCCAGTAACTCCTTGGTACGTGTGAGTGGGGGCTGGGTTGGTGGTCCACCACCTGTTGCACCTTGTTTCCTGGTGATTGCATTCACACACTGTTTTGCCTGTCTAATGAGGTCTGTACAGTGTCTGTGCACCTGCTGCTATGTGCAGCTGTGGCCACCCACATCATTAACCCTCCTGCGAAGTTCCATCCACAGGGCATCCCGCTGCTGTGCATCCTGTGGCACATGGCTAAACAGGATATCGTGATTGTCGAGTAGGTATGGGATGAGGGCCTCATTCTCCAAGTGTGTAAAAGGGGGAAGCCTTGCACATGGCATACCTGGAAGACATAATGATGGAGACAAGTCACAGTAACTCACAGAGACATACAGAGCTACAGCTGAACATACATGTGTATCACATTAATTCAGTTTAAATAGTTGTATTTGCAAACCTACATGACACTGAAGTGTTTCTGTCACACACATGTGACACTCATTGTTGAGTGGATATTATCACCATATATGTGTGTGTGTCACCTGATTACATTGCTCATACTCCATGTGGTTGCTGTCTTGATGTAGGCATGTCTGTTTGCCTGTACTGGTGTTTCAACCTATCAGCACATGGCTGGATGTGTCCACATTAATGCAGTCAACCTTGATGCAGTGTATATGTCACATATAAGGACTTACACTGCCTTAACAGACATGACCTGTGACCCTGCAGATATGCTCACATAAGGTTTTACATGTATGTGTTCTGCCATATACATCTACATGGCACTGTACAGCGATTCAACATCCTGCCATGTATCACCTGTGTTGCACATGTGATACACATCGGACACTGGCTAGCCAGATGGAATTTGCAGGGATGTATATCAACTATAGCATGTACAGTCAAATTCAACTAGTGGGCTATATGCCATAGGCCATGTATGAATCTAGGATGAAAATTTACCTGTCAGTAGCCGACAGGTGGGTCTGTGGGGCCAGGTGGAGCAGTGCCACATTACTGATCCACAGAGTTAATGATACATATACCATGCGTTATTATGCAGTCATCACACCATACCTGATAGGGGAGCGATGTGCAGCTTTGACGGACAGGAATGCATAGTATGGCAGGACTATGTCAAGTGTATGGGACAAGGATCTGTCCAGCATGCGGTAGATGGATGTCCATGAAGTATGTGCTCGAGATCAGGATGAGTATGTGTAGCATGTCCAACATCACTGGTTTGGACATGGATTTATTCAGAGTATGCATCATGCTACATAGTGGAGATGGGGAATGGGAAGGCTGGTGTAGGCCATCTGCACATGGCCAATACCCCTTAAAGGAAATATGTGATCTGATATGGATCACTTGAGTGTTCTGTATGGCTGGACAATGATCTCTATATTCATGAAAGGCACCCTATCATTATTAGGGTTGTCACATATGACTACCTGACAGGTGTGGTGACGTAGCTATCACAGGAAAGACAACTGCCCAGCTGCATCCCTCACACACAAGTGTCCATTATGTTGACCGCTGCCTAGGTGGTATTTCATGGGTACAAGGTTATTAACATAGGGGGTGACAATGCGAGTTAGCTATTGCTCCCAGGTCATAGTCATTCACATACTTCAATAGGCAGATGCCTTCTGTCTGTCTGTGAGGTATGGATTACAATGAGGGGGAATAAAATTCATTAACCCTGACATACTGTTGCTGGCACTAGTGTGATGATTACGTATTATTCAGACACCTTCTGTAGTGTTGGTTCTGCCAGCAGTCCTGTTGCAAAACACTCCTGTGACATAGGAATGTACATCTAGTATACCAAGTGTAGGTGGTACACAGTATGGGTGATGATGTCCTATGACCTGGCAAGGTTATGATATGCAGTGTGACATCAACCATACTGTCATCTACATCTGTACTGCTGACATCACTTAAGTGATCAAGGTTCATGGCCTTCCAGACCAGACTCAGCAGGGTAGTAGTGCAGTACTTCCCATTATCAGTGGTGTCTCCCCCTTTGTGGGTTGTGATACCTGTTGGTGTGAACCATTCAGTGTGTACACAACCTGACATGGAGCTATGTTTTACATGATGTGTATGTGGAGAGCATCTTGTTTTGCCATATGTGTATGATACAACCTGTGATGTGGGCAGGTCCCATGCAGACTGAGTGCAGCTTGTACCTGCATAGTTGTGGGTACAGGGGCCCTGTGGTGTACATGGATATATGCTTGTGTACCTGTTGTGGGGAGGGGGCCATGTGTTTATATTATCCAAGACCCTATCTGGATTGCTTATTCATGCTAAGCACTTGTTCAGGACTTGTAAACTCTACGTAAGCTAATAATTACTATAGCACTCAATCTTCCTCATTACCTACAGGTAAGGGTGAACAGGTTTTGTACATACTTTTCTCACTTGTGTAGAGTAATGTAGCTCTTGTACTCACTTTCCTCACTTATCTAGGTGAATGTAGTTCTATATTCAGGCATGTCCAAGAGTCAACTGCCAGTGTTCTCACCTGTCTATGATGAATCTGGACATCTTGAGGCAATGTACACATTGCCTCATGTACACAGATAAGCCTCTCTGCCTACTACCCAACACTACAACCTGTGAGAGATGCACTCATCTAGCCAAACTGGAGGTAAAGGTCTCTCCAACCAAGCCTGACCTTGACTGCCATGTGGAGAAGGTACACAGTCGCACAACACCACACTCATCACATAAGTCTCACTGAATCTACCCCACCATTAACTGGGAAAACTACTTGTGTATCAACACAATAACTCAATGGTTTCTGGAATTCATAAACACCAATGCCCTGACTCAACATATCCACACACCCACCAGGGGCAACAATATCCTACACCTAGTCACTACCAACATGAGTGACTGGTGCTCCACACGTGAAGCCAACTCCTCATTGGTCCGATTAGACCATGTGCTGAACACCGCTGGTATCCACATCCCGCACCTACCCCCCATTAAGGGATCCAGAGTATAATATGTCTACAAGGCCAACTACATGCTTCTTAAGACAGATATGGTGGACATCATAACACCCATGCAAATGGACAGTCTGTTACAACTGTTGAATCCTACACATAGATGTGTCCAACCTGCGGCCCGTGGGCCGCATGCTGCCCTCAGAGCTCTTCCATGCAGCCCTCAACCTCTAACTGCAACATTGATGTACACATGCACCACAACACTTTTTTTGTTTTGTGTGTTTCGCTCCCATGACCTGTAACGCTAATGTTGGTGTGCGCATGTGCCAAAGCACCCTTCTAGTTTTGTTTTTGAGCCAAAAAAGGGTCAGTGTGTTTATGCCATTATTTTGCGCCGATCAGTGTGTGTGTGTGTGTGTGTGTGTGTGTGTGTGTGTTCTCACTGAAGAGGGACTCATGTATGGATTTGCCACTGTTGCCTTTGAAAGGGACAGCAATTACCTGTGTTAATAGGCAAGTATGGAGTGAGTGAGTGCATGCATGAAAACTGCTTTCAAACAAGTCAGACCAAAAAGTACACAATGAGGAACCTTGTTTGCAGACAGAAATGCCTCCGAGTCAAAAAGCTTCTTAACGCTTTTATTTTGAACAAACCAAAAGAGCGTTTTCGCCACAGACCACTGCAGCTTCTTCAGAGAAACAAGTTAGACAAAAAACACTCACTTTAAAAATACTACATCAGGAAATGACATATTCCTGTTTCCTGTTACCAAACAGTTGTATTTAAAAACACATGCAAAGTGCTAAAAAGTTAAAGACATCCCACATTTAGAATCATTTTTAAAAGTAGCACACAACAATAAGAAATGGATTCAATTATATGAAAAAGATCTCAGCGACTTAACAATAATATGGATGACAAAAAACAGATGTCATTACTATTTACAATAAACTACTATACAAGATATGTAAGTAGATCTATCGAAAAATATACTCTAATACTCACTTAAAACATTAAAAACAAATTTGCCTTATATGAGGTGTGTATAAGGGGTAAATACTACTCATATTTGCTCAGGCTTAGTTTATTAAACATTCTATTTGTGCTGTAACCATGCAGGACTAAGGAAGAAAGAAAGAAAGAAGAAAGGGGGGGGGGAAGGAAAGGAAGAAGTATCCTTTGCCCTGCGGAAAACACGTGCGACCTAAAAGATTCAGCACGTGAGAATCCATTGTGTCTTCCTACTAAGACCACTAAGACTAGGTTATAAACCTGACTGTTAGGTTAAGTAAGCCCTGAATAGTAGACGGTCAAGTCAACTAGCTAGACCTAATGTGTTAGTGCAAGGTGCTGATAACACACAACACTGCCAAATCATCCAATATGTGTTGCCTGATATACGAGTCAGACCTAAAGTCAGAGAAAACTATATAATAACAGTAGGTTTTACCTAAAATAACTTTTTAATTTAAGAACTGGGGCAATGTTGCAGTTAGTGTTAAGGCCAGGAAGACAGAAAGCGTCCAAGCGCAACTGCCAATCCAGCTCACAATTTTCTAGTATTAAAGATACAGGGCCCCCTCTGATTTTTAAGGGTACATGGTCTATAGCCATAAAGCTAAAACTATGTCCTGGGAACAATGCAATATGTTTGGCCAGTGCGTTGTCATCTTTACATGTCCTGATTGCATACAAGTGCTCATACATCCTATCGCAGTCTCCTGTCGGTTTTTCCGATGTAGAACCCAGAGCAGCAGTTGCACATAGCAATGTATATAACTGATTTGCTCTCACAATTAAGTGCATGCTTGATGACAAACTTCCTGTCCCTAACAAGGAATGTCTCCCCTGTTCTGACATTGTTACAGAAATTACAGAATCCACATCTGGACATTCCTTTCCTTTTATAAAAACTATGCTGTTGGATATCCCTTTGTAATAGTTCCTTCAAATTTTTAGATCGTTTAAAAATAAATCTAGGTTCGTCTCCTAGTTTTCCTGCTAGTGATGGGTTTGAGGATATCAACCTCCAATTCTTACAGATGATGTCCAGGATTGCTTCTGAATTAGTACTAAAAATAGTGGAAGCTCAAAGATAAATCTGTGTTTGATTCTCTGCGGTCAACATTGCTACCTATTAGACCACTTATAGGCACCTCATCTGTGAAACTACTAACTACACTGGAGGAGACCTTTTGTTTAGTCAATAAAGGGGTGTAGAAGCCTCTAGTTCTTTTAAGAGTAACTTCCTCAATAAGTTCACAAACCATTTTCTCAGGATAGCCACGGTTAGTGAACATTTCCTTCAGAAATGAACATTCCTTAACAAAATCCACAAGTGCTGCACATTCTTCCTGCCCTCACCAGCTGTCCCTTCACTATAGATCTTTTCTGTTTGTGAGGGTGAAAGCTGGTGAAGTGCAGGAAAGAATTACAGTATGTGGCTTTCCTAAACGGTGGACCTGAAGCACTGATGACAAATATCCTTCGTAAGTTTGACATCTAAATAATCAAGCTCAGTGGTAGAAAATTTAAAGTGAACTTCAGGAACTCAGTGGAATTACTGATATTATCCACCAAGTTTTCGCTTCCAATTCTGACCCCCTGAACAGGAGGAACATGTCGTCAAGGTAGCGGGTGTAGAAGGTAACAGGGGCCATAATACCAGAGAGATCAGCCAAGATGTTTGCTTCCCAGTACCCCATTACATAGTTTGCCACACCTGCTCCACATGGGGAGCCCCGCCATACCCGTTTCTGTAAATAGAAGTCACCGTCAAATAGGAAGTAGTTACTGGTTAGTACTATTTCAAGTAATTCCATAACCAGTTCGACCTCCAATCTGGACGCCCCAAACTTTTGTAACATTGACCCTGTCCATTCAACCGCCTCTAAGTGCGGTATGCACGTATAGAGGTCAATGACATCAATAGTTAACAAGTTGTCATCTTCATTGAATGGCAGTTTGTTTATGTTGTCCAAGAATGTCCATGAGTCCTTACACACACTTGGAATGTACTTAACGTATTTGTCCAAGATGTGTGTGATTAGTGTGGAACATGGGTAAGTAATAGAGGATCTACTGTCAATTAAAGCTCTCATAGGGGGGTCAGTAACACTTTTATGGATTTTAGGGATCCCAAACATAACGGGATCTTAGAAGACATGATGTCAATATAATTATATGTCTTGATATCAATTTTCCCGTTAAGAAAAGGTCCTAAAATATCCCTGATCCTTTGTGTGGTACCGTTAACTTCATTTCTTGAGGCTTTTGTGTAGGCATCACTGTCAAGGAGGAAGTCATTTTCTCATTGTAGGTGACATTATGAAAAATCACCAAGCCTCCTCCCTTATCCGGTTTTAACACCCGTATAGGTAACTGACTAAGTTCATCCAGTAATAGGCGTTGTTCTTTAGAAATATTGGGAGTTGTAGTCCTATTATATTCATTATATTTGTTACCCAAAAATCTGAAATCAAATTCACACATGTTCTCAAACAATTCCAACGTAGAATGTAATGGAGGATTAAAAACACTGGACAGTTTTGGAAGTCCTACATTGGGGATGGTGTTTACTTCACCATCATTCACAGCCTCTGTTTCATGATTGAACAGTAACTTAAGATTGATGTTTCTTACAAAACACTTTAGTTCAATAATTTCTTTAGCAACATTCCCATAGGAAGTTGGAACAAAAGTGTTTCCAAAAGCTAACAATTCTATCAATTGTTGGTCCAAAATGATGTCAGAAAAATTGTAAATGGTGAAGTCGCCATTCGTGTTAGTGAGAATGACAGGGGGCCCACCGTAAGGTGAGCTAGAGACATCAGCGTCGACTATACTAGAACTATCTGCCACCAAGAAGTTAGGTTTGGGGTCAAGCAGGGCAAGTTTGTTACCGTTCTGTTCCTGTAAGACTTCTTGCTGCGTTGCCCTAAAAATTTTTGTTACTATTCCTGCATTATAAGTGTTGCCCCTATTATCATTGTAACCTTTGTCACTTCTCTCGTGACTTCCTTATCTTTAGCAAAGCCCTTAATAATGTTACTCCTTCTAGGTGTTGGGGTGGCATGGACATTCCCAGAGTCTTCTTCATCAAGGTCTTCTACCCGTCCTCATCCTCACCTAGTGTTTGGACAGGATATTCATTATTACTACTTATCTGAACATGTCTGGTCCCTTTAAGGTTAGGGTAAGCAACATTTTTACCATAAGCCTCTCTGTCCCTACTCAATTTTTACTCTTGTTTCCCTTTAATTTAAGTAGCAGAGTATCAATACTGGACAAGATCCGTCCGTGTCGAACTGGTATCTATTAAAATCTAAATGTTGCTTAATTTCATTGTCTAAATCATTAATTTCTTTTAATACAACATCAACATTTGCACCATAGTGCTTAATAATAACATTCATTAACTCAGCACCATGTTTTTGAAAAGAGCCTCCAGATCAATCAAAAGTCATGGTCTGAAATTAAACCAGAAGGCGTAAAATTATTCATAAGCCTTTTGGTACAATATTTTCATTGATGCATTGCTTAAAGTAAGCAGACTCAAGCTGCAGTTTTTAATTTTAATAATTTAGAGTCAAAATCTTAAGCTTTTCTGATAAGCATAAGCCATCATTATTTGCGACAGTACCTGTATTTATTCCTTGCTCGGTGAACAGCAAGTTAGTAGTGTCAATAGCCAGCCACGAGGTCTGGAATTCTATTATTAGACCCTGTAGGTATATTGTCATTACTGGAACCAGCAACTGCTCCATTCCGAGCAGTTGTTTGGGATGATGCACGTTAGTTAGAGGCCACTGCAGCGTGAACCAGTCCGTCTTATTGCTGCCAGGCCACTCGGACTTAAACCGGAAAGCTGTAATCCAGGTCCTTGGCTCATTCCTGTGCCAAGAACATTGGCAGGTGACATAGTCCGAGGGTTAGGTTGCGCTGCTGGGATCCAATCTTCATTTGGGCCCTGGCTGTGCTCTATTGTCAAACCATTCGGCTCGGACCATTTCTCAGTGCATGGAAGGAAGCTTGCATCGTATCCATCCTCGAGTTCATGTCATCCAGTCTAGCTGATAGACCTGCTATCAGCGAAGTTAAATCAGTGTCCATAGCAGTGCTGCCAGTTGCCATTAACTCAACTGTTAGACAACTGCTAACAACTACCGGTAAACAAGGTAAAACACGGAAGGCTGCAAAGCTGTAAACCAACAGGAATCCTCCTACGAAAAACCACAAAACTGCTTTCAAACAAGTCAGACCAAAAGTACACAATGAGGAACCTTGTTTGCAGACAGAACGCCTCGAGTCAAAAAGCTTCTTAACGCTTTTATTTTGAACAAACCAAAAGCGTTTTAGCCACAGACCACTGCAGCTTCTTCAGAGAAACAAGTTAGACAAAAACACTCACTTTAAAAATACTACATCAGAAATGACATATTCCTGTTTCCTGTTACCAAACAGTTGTATTTAAAACACATGCAAAGTGCTAACAAGTTAAAGACATCCCACATTTAGAATCATTTTTAAAAGTAGCACACAACAATAAGAAATGGATTCAATTATATGAAAAAAGATCTCAGCGACTTAACAATAATATGGATGACAAAAAACAGATGTCATTACTATTTACAATAAACTACTATACAAGATATGTAAGTAGATCTATCGAAAAATATACTCTAATACTCACTTAAAACATTAAAAACAAATTTGCCTTATATGAGGTGTGTATAAGGGTAAATACTACTCATATTTGCTCAGGCTTAGTTTATTAAACATTCTATTTGTGCTGTAACCATGCAGGACTAAGGAAGAAAGAAAGAAAGAAGAAAGGGGGGGGGGGAGGAAAGGAAGAAGTATCCTTTGCCCTGCGGAAAACACGTGCGACCTAAAAGATTCAGCACGTGAGAATCCATTGTGTCTTCCTACTAAGACCACTAAGACTAGGTTATAAACCTGACTGTTAGGTTAAGTAAGCCCTGAATAGTAGACGGTCAAGTCAACTAGCTAGACCTAATGTGTTAGTGCAAGGTGCTGATAACACACAACACTGCCAAATCATCCAATATGTGTTGCCTGATATACGAGTCAGACCTAAAGTCAGAGAAAACTATATAGTAACAGTAGGTTTTACCTAAAATAACTTTTTAATTTAAGAACTGGGGCAATGTTGCAGTTAGTGTTAAGGCCAGGAAGACAGAAAGTGTCCAAGCGCAACTGCCAGTCCAGCTCACAATTTAACTAAGCCTGAGCAAATATGAGTAGTATTTACCCCTTATACACACCTCATATAAGGCAAATTTGTTTTTAATGTTTTAAGTGAGTATTAGAGTATATTTTTCGATAGATCTACTTACATATCTTGTATAGTAGTTTATTGTAAATAGTAATGACATCTGTTTTTTGTCATCCATATTATTGTTAAGTCGCTGAGATCTTTTTTCATATAATTGAATCCATTTCTTATTGTTGTGTGCTACTTTTAAAAATGATTCTAAATGTGGGATGTCTTTAACTTTTTAGCACTTTGCATGTGTTTTTAAATACAACTGTTTGGTAACAGGAAACAGGAATATGTCATTTCCTGATGTAGTATTTTTAAAGTGAGTGTTTTTGTCTAACTTGTTTCTCTGAAGAAGCTGCAGTGGTCTGTGGCAAAACGCTCTTTGGTTTGTTCAAAATAAAAGCGTTAAGAAGCTTTTTGACTCGGAGGCGTTTCTGTCTGCAAACAAAGTTCCTCATTGTGTACCTTTTGGTCTGACTTGTTTGAAAGCAGTTTTTGTGGTTTTTCGTAGGAGGATTCCTGTTGGTTTACAGCTTTGCAGCCTTCCGTGTTTTACCTTGTTTACGGTAGTTGTTAGCAGTTGTCTAACAGTTGAGTTAATGGCAACTGGCAGCACTGCTATGGACACTGACTTAACTTCGCTGATAGCAGGTCTATCAGCTAGACTGGATGACATGAACTCGAGGATGGATACGATGCAAGCTTCCTTCCATGCACTGAGAAATGGTCCGAGCGAATGGTTTGACAATAGAGCACAGCCAGGGCCCAAATGAAGATTGGATCCCAGCAGCGCAACTAACCTCGGACTATGTCACCTGCCGATGTTCTTGGCACAGGAATGAGCCAAGGACCTGGATTACAGCTTTCGGTTTAAGTCCGAGTGGCCTGGCAGCAATAAGACGGACTGGTTAACGCTGCAGTGGCCTCTAACGAACGTGCCATCGTTCAAACAACTGCTCGGAATGGAGCAGTTGCTGGTTCCAGTAATGACAATATACCTACAGGGTCTAATAATAGAATTCCAGACCTCGGTGGCTGGCTATTGGACACTACTAACTTGCTGTTCACCGAGCAAGGAATAAATACAGGTACTGTCGCAAATAATGATGGCTTATGCTTATCAGAAAAGCTGAAGATTTTGACTCTAAATTATTAAAATTAAAAAAACTGCAGCTTGAGTCTGCTTACTTTAAGCAATGCATCAATGAAAATATTGTACCAAAAGGCTTGCGGAATAATTTTACGCCTTCTGGTTTAATTTCAGACCATGACTTTTTGATTGATCTGGAGGCTCTTTTCAAAAACATGGTGCTGAGTTAATGAATGTTATTATTAAGCACTATGGTGCAAATGTTGATGTTGTATTAAAAGAAATTAATGATTTAGACAATGAAATTAAGCAACATTTAGATTTTAATAGATACCAGTTCGACACGGACGGATCTTGTCCAGTATTGATACTCTGCTACTTAAATTAAAGGGAAACAAGAGTAAAAATTGAGTAGGGACAGAGAGGCTTATGGTAAAAATGTTGCTTACCCTAACCTTAAAGGACCAGACATGTTCGTATAAGTAGTAATAATGAATATCCTGTCCAAACACTAGGTGAGGATGAGGACGGGGTAGAAGACCTTGATGAAGAAGACTCTGGGAATGTCCATGCCACCCCAACACCTAGAAGGAGTAACAGAATTAAGGGCTTTGCTAAAGATAAGGGAAGTCACGAGAAGTGACAAAGGTTACAATGATAATAGGGGCACAACACTTATAATGCAGGGAATAGTAACAACAAAAATTTTTTAGGGCAACGCAGCAAGAAGTCTTACAGGAACAGAACGAAGTAACAAACTTGCCCCTGCTTGACCCCAAACCTAACTTCTTGGTGGCAGATAGTTCTAGTATAGTCGACGCTGATGTCTCTAGCTCACCTTCTTACGGTGGGCCCCCTGTCATTCTCACTAACACGAATGGCGACTTCACCATTTACAATTTTTCTGACATCATTTTGGACCAACAATTGATAGAATTGTTAGCTTTTGGAAACACTTTTGTTCCAACTTCCCATGGGAATGTTGCCAAAGAAATTATTGAACTAAAGTGTTTTGTAAGAAAAATGAATCTTAAGTTACTGTTCAATCATGAAACAGAGGCTGTGAATGATGGTGAAGTAAACACCATCCCCAATGTAGGACTTCCAAAACTGTCCAGTGTTTTTAATCCTCCATTACATTCTACGTTGGAATTGTTTGAGAACATGTGTGAATTTGATTTCAGATTTTTGGGTAACAAATATAATGAATTTAATAGGACTACAACTCCCAATATTTCTAAAGAACAACGCCTATTACTGGATGAACTTAGTCAGTTACCTATACGGGTGGTAAAACCGGATAAGGGAGGAGGCTTGGTGATTTTTCATAATGTCACCTACAATGAGAAAATGACTTCCCTCCTTGACAGTGATGCCTACACAAAAGCCTCAAGAAATGAAGTTAACGGTACCACACAAAGGATCAGGGGATATTTTAGGGACCTTTTCTTAACGGGGAAAATTGATATCAAGACATATAATTATATTGACATCATGTCTTCTAAGATCCCCGTTATGTTTGGGATCCCTAAAATCCATAAAAGTGTTACTGACCCCCCTATGAGAGCTTTAATTGACAGTAGATCCTCTATTACTTACCCATGTTCCAAACTAATCACACACATCTTGGACAAATACGTTAAGTACATTCCAAGTGTGTGAAAGGACTCATGGACATTTTTGGACAACATAAACAAACTGCCATTCAATGAAGATGACAACTTGTTAACTATTGATGTCATTGACCTCTATACGTGCATACCGCACTTAGAGGCGGTTGAATGGACAGGGTCAATGTTACAAAAGTTTGGGGGGCCCAGATTGGAGGTCGAACTGGTTATGGAATTACTTGAACTAGTACTAACCAGTAACTACTTCCTATTTGACGGTGACTTCTATTTACAGTTACTTGGGGTGGCGATGGGCTCCCCATGTGGAGCAGGTGTGGCAAACTATGTAATGGGGTACTGGGAAGCAAACATCTTGGCTGATCTCTCTGGTATTATGGCCCCTGTTACCTTCTACACCCGCTACCTTGACGACATGTTCCTCCTGTTCAGGGGGTCAGAATTGGAAGCGAAAAACTTGGTGGATAATATCAGTAATTCCACTGAGTTCCTGAAGTTCACTTTTAAATTTTCTACCACTGAGCTTGATTATTTAGATGTCAAACTTACGAAGGATATTTGTCATCAGTGCTTCAGGTCCACCGTCTTTAGGAAAGCCACATACTGCAATTCTTTCCTGCACTTCACCAGCTTTCACCCTCACAAACAGAAAAGATCTATAGTGAAGGGACAGCTGGTGAGGGCAGGAAGAATGTGCAGCACCCTTGTGGATTTTGTTAAGGAATGTTCATTTCTGAAGGAAATGTTCACTAACCGTGGCTATCCTGAGAAAATGGTTTGTGAACTTATTGAGGAAGTTACTCTTAAAAGAACTAGAGGCTTCTACACCCCTTTATTGACTAAACAAAAGGTCTCCTCCAGTGTAGTTAGTAGTTTCACAGATGAGGTGCCTATAAGTGGTCTAATAGGTAGCAATGTTGACCGCAGAGAATCAAACACAGATTTATCTTTGAGCTTCGTCACTATTTTTAGTACTAATTCAGAAGCAATCCTGGACATCATCCGTAAGAATTGGAGGTTGATATCCTCAAACCCATCACTAGCAGGAAAACTAGGAGACGAACCTAGATTTATTTTTAAACGATCTAAAAATTTGAAGGAACTATTACAAAGGGATATCCAACAGCATAGTTTTTATAAAAGGAAAGGAATGTCCAGATGTGGATTCTGTAATTTCTGTAACAATGTCAGAACAGGGGAGACATTCCTTGTTAGGGACAGGAAGTTTGTCATCAAGCATGCACTTAATTGTGAGAGCAAATCAGTTATATACATTGCTATGTGCAACTGCTGCTCTGGGTTCTACATCGGAAAACCGACAGGAGACTGCGAGATAGGATGTATGAGCACTTGTATGCAATCAGGACATGTAAAGATGACAACGCACTGGCCAAACATATTGCATTGTTCCCAGGACATAGTTTTAGCTTTATGGCTATAGACCATGTACCCTTAAAAATCAGAGGGGCCCTGTATCTTTAATACTAGAAAATTGTGAGCTGGATTGGCAGTTGCGCTTGGACGCTTTCTGTCTTCCTGGCCTTAACACTAACTGCAACATTGCCCCAGTTCTTAAATTAAAAAGTTATTTTAGGTAAAACCTACTGTTACTATATAGTTTTCTCTGACTTTAGGTCTGACTCGTATATCAGGCAACACATATTGGATGATTTGGCAGTGTTGTGTGTTATCAGCACCTTGCACTAACACATTAGGTCTAGCTAGTTGACTTGACCGTCTACTATTCAGGGCTTACTTAACCTAACAGTCAGGTTTATAACCTAGTCTTAGTGGTCTTAGTAGGAAGACACAATGGATTCTCACGTGCTGAATCTTTTAGGTCGCACGTGTTTTCCCAAGAGGGCAAAGGATACTTCTTCCTTTCCTTCCCCTTTCTTCTTTCTTTCTTTCTTCCTTAGTCCTGCATGGTTACAGCACAAATAGAATGTTTAATAAACTAAGCCTGAGCAAATATGAGTAGTATTTACCCCTTATACACACCTCATATAAGGCAAATTTGTTTTTAATGTTTTAAGTGAGTATTAGAGTATATTTTTCGATAGATCTACTTACATATCTTGTATAGTAGTTTATTGTAAATAGTAATGACATCTGTTTTTTGTCATCCATATTATTGTTAAGTCGCTGAGATCTTTTTTCATATAATTGAATCCATTTCTTATTGTTGTGTGCTACTTTTAAAAATGATTCTAAATGTGGGATGTCTTTAACTTTTTAGCACTTTGCATGTGTTTTTAAATACAACTGTTTGGTAACAGGAAACAGGAATATGTCATTTCCTGATGTAGTATTTTTAAAGTGAGTGTTTTTTGTCTAACTTGTTTCTCTGAAGAAGCTGCAGTGGTCTGTGGCGAAAACGCTCTTTTGGTTTGTTCAAAATAAAAGCGTTAAGAAGCTTTTTGACTCGGAGGCGTTTCTGTCTGCAAACAAAGTGCATGCATGAAAGCAGAATTGCGTGCGTGAAAGTAGAAGAGTGTGTGTGTATGTGTGTATATGTGTGCATGACAGAGAGAGACGCATGCACAAAACGGCTAACAATGATCAGTCTACCTACTGAACACAAACAAGTTAGCTCACAAATATATTCTACATTAAGAGTACACTTTCATTAAATTGTGCTTTCCTGACAGGGAGAGTGTTGTATTGAACATGAACTCATACCTCTTAACTCTATGGATTTTCAAAGAATGTCTGAATTTTTGCCTCATCTTCCAATTTGTGTCTTTTGCTTAGGAAATAAAAGTAGTCATCCAAGGTAATGCAGTTCCAGGGAGTAAGAATGAGACAGCAGCCTAGGGTTAATGGGTCAGTACTGGACTGACTATGTGGGACTGTAGCATATAAAGTTGTATGTTTTTTCAGACAAACAAAAAAGCACCTAGCACTGTTTTTTTCATTGGTGGGTTCTAAGCAGTGGTAGATTGGAGAATAGTAAGCATAGCTTTGGCGGATCATCAATACTGGAAAATCAAATGGGCACAATGTAATTTTTTAAATGTTGGGGATTTTAGTGTGTATGTGTGTGTTTATGTGTTGGGAGTGCTGCAACAGTAGATGTTTATTAAAGACAGAGACTTGCAGACTGTAGAGAATATGTTTCTTTGTTTCAAAACCTAATACTTGGGAACGCATGCCAGAAGTAGATTTTTTAAGACATAGCTTCTTGCCATTTACAGTGGATGGATATTTACATTTAATGGACAATGTATTAACGTGGGCCTGTGGGGTTCTGAAGGATGCCAAGTCTACCACTGCCAATGTCTTGTAAAGTGACCTGGAAATGGATATTAGGATGTTACTGAAAAAAATATAGTAAGTGGGCTTAGAAATATAGTTTCATTAAACAAAGTGTACTTTCAATTTACAGGCCATAATTTACTTTATTTCAGGTAGTCCAGATACTGGTAGATTGTATACCATTAGACTTAATTAGGGAGAGCTGTTATTCTGGGGAAACAAGCAGCCCTAGTTTCAGTGAATGCTCTGTGGTTGCTTGCAGGTAGGAAGTTGCAAGATGTTGATGCAATGTGTTTTATTTATTATTTTTAATACATTTTGTTATTTCAAAGCATGGTTTTCTTTGATGCAAAAGAAGGTAGGACTGAATGAGCCATATAATGTTTAACTGACAATAATGGGATAGAAAGATTATAAGTGATGTATAATGTTTGCAGCTACAGTTGTTTCAATGGTGTCTGTGATGCATAACTTTTTTGGGCCTATGTCCCACTTTTATTTTTCGCTTTGTCCAAATTTCTTGCTCTAAGGTTGAGAGGTATGGTTCCATACTAAATCAGAAGTTGTATTTACCTTGGAAGACTTTTCGACATAATTATGAAAAACAGAGCCTTTTTAATATCTCTGCTTATTTCCAGTATAAACTGCCATGTAACCTTGCAAATAACCTTCTTATTAAGCTACTTTACTTCTTTTGGAATTGACAGGTATGATTCATCTGTTCGGACCTAAGCATAGAGTGCTAATGTGACTTTGATTTCTTGCAGCAGTCTGTGGTTTACATAATCACAATAACTTTTCTGTGTTTCTGGGTGTGTAATCAGTTTAACAGTTTTAAATATGTTTTCCAAAAATAAATAAATATATAATAAATAAATAATCCTCTCTACACTTTGAGCTATTGCAAAGTCTGGGAATTTGTTTTTTTTCAAAAGCGAAGGTCAGCATTACAGCTCAGTAAACTGTCAGTCTGTGAGTAACTTCTGCACAAATTAAAATGTGTGATTGTCAAATGGCTTTAGATTGGAGGGAAGTTTATTTTTATTTATTTTACATTTGTTTACTGGGAAAGTCCGACTGGACACAGGTCCATTTTCAGCAGAGGCCCGGGGAGAAAAGCTCCAAAAATAACAGAAAACAATATAATACAATACATGAGAGAGAGAGAGAGACAGCAAATTATGGATGTAGTACTCATACAATATGACAGAGATCACATCTCGTAACAGTGAGAATCATTGAGGTACAAAATAAACTTAAAAACATTTTTTTTTACAGTTATAATTACAGCAAGGCAAATATCAATGAGTTAAGTTTTTAGGAGAAAGCTGTTTGTACATAGCTAAAACTCTGAAACAATCTTTTGGTATGGATTAACCTGGGGATTGACACAAGTTATATGTTTACACCAGTATGTAGCATTATAGTTTATGGTTTTCTTATTGATTTACTTTTTGCTGAGCAGTTGTTTGTTGATTTATTGGTGGTCCTTTTGGTAGTGGGAAATTACATGGATGAATCCATCTCTATTATGATTTTTTTTCAGATATTTTGACTTCCAGACAATTTCATTCAGTGAGTGGGTGTCATGTGATTACTGAGGTTGCCTATTTTACAAGTAGGGGCTTTGTGTGTGTGTGTGTGTGTGTGTGTGTGTGTGTGTGTGTGTGTGTGTGTGTGTGTGTGTGTGTGTGTAAGACAGAGAGAGATTTAATATGTGTACTGAATATAATGTTGCAAATGGAATTCTTAGTTAAACATGCCCCTCTTCTTGGGCAACTAGACTTGAGTAACCAATATTAGATCTTAGCCATTCAGCTGGGAAAGGTTAATATGTGGATTTTCCATCTGGTTTGATGAAGGCTATGCTACTTACCCAAGGACTACATTTATGGCTATCCATCCAGCCATCGTGTTGCTGAACTACATTGTTTAATAATGAGAGGAGCTTTTTACAGAAGTTGAAGGTTTTTGTGTCAAGAACCTGTCCATAAAAAGTGGCTTGTTTATGTTGCAGTGAAGGCTGTGGTCTTTGTAGTGAGCGTTTTAAGTATAACCAGTATTTCTGAGGTAGAGGAAATCTCTTAAGGCAGGATCTTTCTTAGCCTGGAAAGCAAGCCAATGATGAAATTTATAGGGGCCAGTGAGAGACAGAGGAAAGCAAGAAACATTTTAGTCTGTTTGGATAACTAAGTGAACTTAGTCCTTTGACCTTTTTTGCCAGAAATGGCTGTAGTCTTTCTTTTGGCAGGGTGTTTTGCTGAGGCATATGCCAAAAGGGGTACTGCACTCAATAATGGCTCTTGTAAAGGAAGAATACAGGGATGTTATGACCTCCTTGTCCCTGGATGAGATACCCTTACTAATGAAGTGGGCCATGTAAAAAGCTTTCCTTACAACGGAGACAACGTGGTGGTCAAAAGTCAGGTTTCTATCAACCTGGGTGCCCAAGTACCATACGACTTATTACGTGCTTACAACATTGTTATTAATGTGATAATTTGTGGGGACATCACTCTCCTGAAAGAGGATGATGATGCATTTTTTGGCATTTTGCTTGAGGCCATATTTCTGGCACCAGTTATTTGTTTGGGTGAGACCCTCTTGTAGCTTATTCAGAATTGTTTTATTAAGTTAGTAATGTGAATTATTTACTTTATTGCAAATTTGTTGGGTTATGTTTGTGGATTATAGTATTGCAGGACTGCTGATGTTGACATTTTACGTAGTTGGACTGCTGGAATGGTTTTCCCAGTGAGAAATGCTAGTGCTGTAGTGAATATCTGTTTATTTGTAAAAAAAAAACATATATATATATATATATATATATATATATATATATATATATATATTAACTAAGATGTTAGAGTTAACTGTTAGATTACAGAATTAGAATTAGAATGAGAATTAGAATTTTAAGGCAAATATTAGGCATTTATTACATTTATTCATTGTTCAAATGCACCTACAGTACAGCCAGGAGGTCGACTGTGGTCTTTCGGAGCAACGAAAGAGTTAACTATATGATATATTTTATATGCGGCCCCAAGACCATTTCTGTTCACTCAATGCGGCCCCAGCAAGCCAAAAGGTTGGACACCCCGTATAAGCACTTACAGGAGTGCATGGCTTGTGCTATCCCAAACAGAACCAGAACTCTATACTCCTAATTAACTGAACCAATCTGGTGGTCCCCTGCCATAAACATATTGTACTACAGGAGGAAGACACTGTTGCAAACAAGAGTACAATACCATGTGTGGAGGAGATCCCTGGCCAGCCTCAGTAAGAAGGTGAGATTCCTTATAAGATCCTCCAAAGCTAGCTATGAAAACTATAATGCAACTAATACCAACAACAACCACAAAGCATTCTATAGCTATGTCACATATCTCGATGTCAACAACCAGATCTGCTCTGAGTTACAGCACAAAGGCATGAACATTACACAAACAAGTGATATTGGCAACATCCTGGCAGATCCCTCTCAAAGCTGCACAATCTAAAGGCAATATCACAGCATCCATGGGACCAGACAACATCCCAGGCTGTGTTTTACACAAACTTCAGATCGTACTGTCTCCCCACCTATGCCCCATGTTCAATAATAGCCTCACATCGGGCATAGTGCCCCCTGAATGGCGCACAGCAACAGTTATCCCGCTCCACAAAGGTGGCACCACAATGGACCACAGGGCCTATTTCCCTATAGGCTTGATTAGCCTGGTCTGCAAGGCTATGGTGCACATCATGGATCACTGTCACAGAGACATTGGGTACCTCCCAACCTTTGACCCCTCCCTGTTTGGCATTGCCGGACCATGCCTCCTAAACCTGGTGGACTTCTTAGAGACAGTTACCAAGGCATTAGATGAGGGTAAGGAGGTCCATACAGCCTATCTAGATCTCTCATAGGCTTTCAACACCATTCCTCCTTCTGGTATTATCAACATACCCATCCGCCTGAACATTAACCCCTACGTCATGTGATGGTTTGCAAAGTGGCTCATGGACAGAACCCACACAATGGGAGTTGCATACCCTAGGTCTGACTGTATACCAGTTACAACTGGCTTCCCCCAGGTCTCAGTCCTAGGATCCCTCATGTTCGGTATATACGTCTCTGACATACAGACAAGCACAGGAGGGCTTTGGCTGAAAAGGTTTGCAGACGACTGCCAAACTAGGGGACATAATTGTTTCCCCAGCTGTTACAGACACCCTCTGGAACGGTCGCACTGAGACGTATACCTGGTGTTAATATCATGGCGTCAAGCTGAATGCCTAAAAGTGCATAGTCATCCCCTTTGGATATAACTAATTACCCGCGGACTACCACATGGGTGCTAGTCCCCTACATACAGAAAAGGTAATACAGGATCCGGTAACCCCAGTAGATGGCAATCTCTCCTTCGATACCCATAATGACAAGGTGGTTAGAATATCCTTCTACATGGCCCCCCTAATCTCTAATGGGTTCGCATCCACATCAGAGGGGCCATTGTGACTCTACACATGTCATATTAGACCCATTAAAGGATACAACACCCCATTTGGGATATACCTTACAAGACAACTGCAACAGCTTGGAAGACCACACCAGTACCACACCAAGAGGATTACTGACCTCAAACAGATGACCTATGCAGCCCAACCTATGAAACTCCAGCTGTACTCAGTTGCATACCACATACTCGCAGGTGATTTCTGCTTGCATACAAGGCCCATGTCCAACCCTGTATTGCTGGATATGCTCCACCTAAACAGAAGCCCCTGAGAGCCACATGCTCTAGGGATATACACCTAACCACAACGATGAGTAGGACGTGCTGGATGGATAGATTCCTGACCCAGACACTCCCTATGCTTTGGAACATGATTCCAATGTACATCAGGCAGGGCCCCTCATGAGCACTCTTCAAGGGAAACCTTGACGTGTGGATGGGAGACAGACATGTACTCCGGGGATCACTGCAGCGGCTCTGCTGGACAGAGGCACAGGGTACTATTGGCTCTGCCATTCAGAGGCACAGAAAACCAACCTATGGGGGTGGCAAAAGCTAGCTAGGCTTACAGATACCCTTGGTAAGACAGCCTAGTACCTACCTTTGCACGTATTACATGTCTTATGTGCATGGATAGTTAAATAGCTCTTCCATTTTACTTTTCTATTATGCTGATAAACTGTCTGCTCACTAAGACATATGTATCCTGTTACTTTGTATTGTAAATGCCAATTGACATAACTAATGTTTGCCTAACATTACAGTAATGCTATATAGCTTGTAATACATATCTGCCTACAATACTGTGCATTATACAGTTATTTGCACAATATCCCACAATGCAAATCATACTTGCACAGTGGCCCAACCTTCCACATGTTATTCTCTGTAATACACTCATACATATGGCTACAGTTACAATATATCAACATATACTATCCTCTGTTATAGCACATACTTGTTGGACCAGCCCTGCCACTGACATCGGCTGGTGAGGAGTATTTTTGTTCAAAGCACTTCTATAGCATCCCTTGTGATGTATGCGGTGTTTGCCTTGTGATCTACAGCAGTACACACAAATACTACAAGCGTTACTATGCTCAACAATACACCACTACAAGGTAACTGTTTCGACTATATGGATCGCGTGCACTTTAAATACTACAGAATAGTACTACATACACAGACATACTGACTGTTCTACATACCTTATTAGTAACCCAAGGTGTCGTTAACTGTTGATTCAATCCTTTTCGTTTTGTGTTTCAATGTTCTTTGTAATGTTCCGCTGGTATATACGGATGGTTTGAATGTGTGATAACACATCCTTTACTAGTTACATATCGGTAACATGTGATATCCTGTCCACCAATTGCTGTTCTAAAGTAGTTAATTGGATGCACATCAGCTGTGCAGCTACTCCATTAGCCGATACCATGGCAACAGTGGTGTATAAGTGAGTACTCCTTTTGGGCGTTGTCCGTTTGTCTTACTGTCAAGGGAGATGGCCTAGATGTGTTATTGTGATATATTTCAACAGCTATATGGAGACACACAGAGATATAATAGCTTCATGACTCCCGTGGACTGCATGTAATAGCTAGATGATTTAGTTCTACATGTGAGTACAGCTGTTATATTTTGGAACAGTGCTACTTATGCAGGGTTTGTTTGTACCTGATACTTCTGCAGATGTTTAAGTCTGGCAAGGATGTTTGGCCAGTCTCAAGGCCATATGGCTATGCATGAACTGTTATGTGGTGTACAGTGTGCTCATCAGACATCCTTGATTTGGTGTACAAGTGTAGCATACTGTGCTGTTACTCACTAATTGCTAACACATCCCGGTGTACGCACAACCCTCTGAAACAGGATTAGTGCAAACAAACTCTATTACATCAACAGCTGTTCCATTGTATAACAGCAACTATTTCACATAGGGTCATGTTAGTGTGTCTCTGACAAGGTATGTTAAGGCTTCTGCAGATGTCGTACAGTGTGTGTGAATGATTTGTGATGTTATTACAGTTTGTATTGTCAAAAAAAAAACAAAACCAGATAGCGGGGAGACCGCAACCACAAGGAAATTTATTGTATTAACGTCAAAAGTAAAAACACAACGTTTATCAGAATAAATATCCAACTTCTTCAGATAAAATATTATTCCACAAACAATGCATTTAAATACTCCATTTGGGTATTACATAGCCAATCACATCCATCAATTAATTTACTTTAATTACCTTTTAAAGGCAAAAACCTAAAAAAACTAATATAGGCTATTGTCATAACAAATAAACGTAAATTGTTACGTAAAATTGCATATCCTTACATATCAAAATTGTCCAACCTTTATTAAAAAACTTGATTTTGTAAAAAATGTTTTTTAAAAAAATGTATATATAAACATATAATAATAGAATCATAAAATTGTAAAATTATAGTTTAGCAGCCTTTAGTTTCAATAATGGTAGAATAGATAATATGATCATTCATACCAGGCTGTCTATTAGCTTCCAGCAACACCTGCCAAAATGTTTCCCGGTATTCTAACCGGGTCTCCCATGGACCCCCTCTATGATCCCTCCTTTGTGTCTCAAGTACAAAAAATATAAATGTAGCTTGTGGGCATGTCAGGGTATGTCGATATAGGGCATTGCTATAATTCTGCTTTTGTATTTCATAAATGTGTTCGTAAATCCTCCTTTTTAAATGTCTTTCCGTCTTGCCCACATAAAACCCATGACAAATCTGACACATACTTAAATAAATTAATCTTTGACTATTACAGTTGGAATAATTAGATGCATTAATCCTTCTGTTTCTCGCTGGAATATACACTTTGTTGGTATGTGTTATAAACTTACATTGCCCACAAACTCCACATTTGTATGTACCTTTATGTTGGTTAAAAGAAACTTACGTCACCATCTCATGTTCTAAAATGTTTTTTATATTCCTGCCTTTGCGGAAAACAGTCTTCATAGTTTTCCCCTTCAGGTTAGTAAGGTCGGTAATATCACTAAAATGGCCCCACTCTTGCTCTACTATTTTTCTAATAGTGCCTGAATTAACACTGTAATCCATGACAAATACCATATTGTAAACCCCATCCAATTCCTGGGCGTCACTGGAAAGTGGGGGAGTAGACAGGCTACCCATCCCCAAAACAGGCCGATATTTGATAGCCCTCCCTACTTTAACTTCACTACAAATTTTTTCAATAAGTTCTAAAGGGTATTCCCTCTCCTGAAATAATTTTGTAAGCACCAAACATTCATGTGCAAAGTCAGAATCATCAGAGGTCACCCTTGAAGCTCAAACAAACTGTCCCTTAACTATCCCCCTTTTTTGAAAATTGGGATGTGAGCTTGTATATCTAAGATAACTGTTGGAAAAAGTGGGTTTTCTAAAAATAGTTGATTGAAAACCCCCCACTTGAGCTTTCAAGGTAATGTCCAAATAATTCACCTGATTCTTGGAAGTTTGGTATGTAAATTTAAAAAATTCTGTACTGGAATTTAAATACTTAATAAATTCTTCCAGTAAATTCATTGGCCCTGTCCAAAAAATACAAATGTATTGTACAGTTTGTATTGTAATATGTTTGGTTGTGGGGGTGATGTTGGTGGGTGTGCTTAGCAGATGCAGGTGTGTAGGAACTGTTTTTATACATAATCGCTATGTGCATGAGGGTTCCTTCCCTATTTGACACCTATCCTTTTGTGGACTAATACATTGGTAATTGGAGGCTGATTCATTAAGGCACTGTTATGTGGTTCCTGTATAGCATGCAGGTGATGTTAGTCCTTGAATCCCTCCGGTAATACATCTGAATGTAATAACGTGTTGCTACATGATAGCTGTGTATTTCTGTCATAGGTATTTGCAGTCATTGTAGTTGTGTTGGTGACTGACCCTCTTTGGCTAGGGTTGCCACCTTTTCATATGGCCATAGTGGGACCTTTTTGGGACACACATCTGATTTTACAGGCCGACACAAACCCACAGCAGGACAAGGGATAGAACTTTCCTTTCTTGCCTAATTATAAGCTTATTCTTGTAGCAGTTTAGTTGCTTATCCTGTTTCCTGTAACATGTAGGTATTTTAGATACAGAAATAACTATTGTATGCAACTATTACAGTACATATGGGACATAATTATGTCCTGCAATCCCAGGACATTTGCCATATTTAATATATTTGGTCAGGACACAACCACCCAAAGAGGGAGTGTCCCTCACAAAGTGGGACAGATGGTAACACTATCATTGGCTCGTGTCCATAGCACATATTTGTAATAGTGTATAGGTATATACTCTCCATATCTTTTGTTCATAAAGGTTGGTAGTGGCGGAATGTGTGATTGCTATGGTCTATGTTATACACATATATGAACACTTCAACTGCTGTATACAGAAGACCTACGGAATCCCGAAACCACAGTGTTCTGATGCACACAGTACCGGGACCAGACTCCCATACCCCACATTACCGACATCGACAGTAACTCGCGAATGTAGGTGTCTGCGCCCCCCCCACACCACCCCCTACTTTAATATTCTACATCCTAGGTCGCGCAAACAGACGCACAAAGCTAACCCACAACCACACATCACAGTCTCCCAAGAACACACACCACACACAGAACATACACTTACACACACTACAGTCCTAAGAAACACACATACACACAGTAACCTACCCAAACCGCAACACCAGAAGCACTGACTAACTTCCCCTTAACATTGTGAGATTACACCTCGTGCATCTGGTGTTTTGGTACTGTGTTCTTTCAGACCTTAAGCCTCGGGATTACGCACGTCGGTATGTAAAGCAGTCGGTATGTGGTAGGTATCCCATTCATATGTACCTCCATGGTTATGTAGATGTTGTTAACCTATCTATATATCTACATATATATGTATATCCCCATATATCGACATATCTCTCTCTCCCTCTCTATCTCTCTATATATGATGATGTGTATATATATATATATATATATATATATATATATATATATAAAACATACACCTTTCATTGGGTACATGCCAGTTTGTCCTATTTCAACACATTCCTACCTTTTGTGTTTTATCCTGTCAGTATACACGACTGCCATTGGTAGATCTCAGGTAGCTTAGTGGTATGTTATTGTGATGAATGTGTACATGGTTGCGTGTTCTAATCCTGGCAGTGATATCTTACCTCTCAGAGCAGGCACTGGTAGTGCAAGGGTGATTAATGCACATTTCAGCGGTTGTGTGTTCCACATGTTTATTATTCTGTGGAGAACTACCTATATATGCAAGCTGTTTTTAAGGTATACTATGTAACATGTACACATCTGTGAAGATTCCTGTCAGGGATACTCCCCATTATTTGGAACTACATCCCTGATTACATTATACAAAACCCCTCACTGACACTCTGGGGAATCCTTGCAGAGTGGGTGGTGAACAGTAGCTACACCCCAGGGATCCTGCAAGTGGCTCTGCTCCACAGTTAGTTGATCGATGGGGTGGCAACAGCAGACACATTTTGCCTATGCTTATGAGTGGTCTCGGCAGTGGGGCATGTACCTACTATGTATCTATGAACTTGTACATACAGTATGGACACATGCTGATAGCTTAATGTACTGTTCAGATATTGACTTACCTTATGCCAATGGTGGTTTTGTGTACAATAGTTGAGGGCTACCTATGTAGGATGCACACAGTAGACCACCTATACATGACAATTTACAGGTGGTCATGTGCCATCCATGTTTGCTATGTGTACAGGTGGAGAAGGGTGTCAGTCCATGAGTGCCTACACTGTCAATGTGTGTGCTATACGTTCCCTCTTTGCCAAGGCATGGACATACTGGGCATGCCTCCGTCTGCCTACTGGGGCTAGCACAGGGTGCTCATGGTCTGAGTCCCCCTGTGCCTGTGGGTCCCTTGGCAATGGTGGTGGGCTGTGAGGGCATTCACCATTCTGACCCTGCTGCAGCTGTTTCTGCAGGATCATATTGTGTAGCTTGGCACACACTATGAAGATGTGGGCACACATTCCTGGAGAGTACTGCAAGGCTCCACCAGATATGTCCAAGCAACGGAACCATGATTTCAGCATCCCAAACATGCACTCTATGATGATTCTGGCTTATGCTTGTTCCTCATTATGGCGTTCTTGCGTGGCTGTGTGTGCATTTCTGATGGGAGTCATCATCCACGGTTCCAGTGCATAGCCAGCATCCTCCACCAGGTGGCCATATGGGATGTCCCCCCTGGCAAATACCTGATACAGCTGTGAGGCATGTCAGATGTGGGAGTCATGATAGCTTCCAGGGCTGCCAGCACACACATCCATGATAATGCCCTGGGCATTGCACATGACCTGGCAGTTGATGGAGGGGAATCCCTTGCGGTTTATGTAGTGCCTACCCTGCTCACCGGGTGGTGACTTGATGTGTATGTGCATGCAGTCTGTTGCACCCAGTACCTTCGGGTAGTCTGCCACATGGTGGAAGAGATGCATATTGCTGGCCAACTCCTCCTGTGTTCGGGAGAAGTATATGTGCTCATTGGCATGTGGTAACATGGCATCCAGAAACTGGTGGAGTACCCTGGATGCTGATGCCTGTGAGATCCCCATGATATCCCCAGTTGGCCTTTGGAAGATACCTGTGGCTAATATTCTCAAGCTTATACATACCTTCATGTCCACTGGGATGGGCTCCCCTCTGTTACTTTTGGCTCTGAGGTGTGGCCGGCACAGCTCAACAAGTTGCTGTATGATGTCCCTGTCCACCCTGTAATGCTGTACTATCTCCAGATCATGTAGCCCCTGGTAGGTTACCCTGGGTCTGAACACTCGTCTCCTCCTCCGGTGCCTGAGATGGTTGTCAGCATCATCCTCCACACCACCATCAGTCTCCGACACATGCTGGTGAATCAAAGCTATGGCAGCTCCTAACATATACATATTAAAAGTTCCCCGTCTGTATACACCAATGGTACAGAGTGTCTGGGAATACACAAGTGTGTGTGTGTGGGGCTTTCACACCTTATACTATTGTGCAATGGATGATGCTGGTGTAATTGGGTGTGCTTGTGCTATTCCAGTTGCAGGGTATCTTAATTATTGGTTTTACAGCAGGTACTGCTATTGTGGGGCCTTTGGTGTTGACTTACGCTTGTCTGCCGTGATTCATCTATTGCCCTTTACTTCTGTTTTCAACCCAATTCACCTCCCATTGTCAGGCATGCATCCAGCTGCCGCCTTTCTTGTTTTGTGCTTCCACAACAAGGATTGTGCTGGGAAATGTGTTATGTAGCTGATCTACTGCAAGTTTGCTTTATTCTGCTGTGACAGTTCTCTTTTCTTTGCTGTATGGCACCTCCCCTTTCCTGTTCTGCAGGTAGCTGCTAGCAGCCTTGTTAGCTGTTGTCTATGGCCCACTGTGAGTTTCTAGGTGTTAATTACTCAATTGTACTCCAATTACCATGCTGCAGCATTTCCTTATTGTCTTCCTGTATCCTTCCTGTTTCAGCTGTGGTGCACACTGCGCACAACCGTTTACCGAGTTTTGTGCGGGTTTTCATCCATGTTCACATGAACTTTCGGTTAACTTGTGTGCTCTCAGCTAAGCAAAGCTATGGCTACTTCCACACCCCTATCCTGCGGCTTTGTTTAGCAACACACAACACGGATTAGGAATGATCCAATGTGCTTACAGCTACGGGGGCGTGCCCCTCTCTTAATGTTATGTTTACCTCCAGGCCACGCCTCGGTGTTGTAATGCTACGCTGTGTGGTACATCCTTATGCTGGTGGGGCATTTACAATTCAGTATTACTTGACTCATTTGCATGGCATTGACTGCTAATTCCTAGTTACCACACGGAACACTGTCACAGACCCTTAGCAACCCTTGCGCCATGGTTGTGGTGTAGCATGCGTGCCATTGACTATTATGGGGATATCATGATTTGCGTTACATTACAGTTTTATGACATCTAAATATATTTTTCTTATGATCCCGTTTGTGCACCGATGCACTGCAGTTTTACTTTGTGTTGGTGAGGCCGTGACATTAAATGTTATTTTTTTATATGTTGTGCATGTTGTTTTTATGCTATTGACTATATATTTAGCCATTGGCATATATGAACATTATAATACGTAAGTTTGGTCCCCTTTCATGGCTCCGATTTTATGTTTGACAAAATGTAAACTTTTTTTTTTGGTTTACATTTCTACATGCTTACGCTACGCCTGCACAACTTCTTGAATCGCTATATACCTTCAGTTGCATGCTACACTGCTGTGCATGGGGTAATTAGCATATATGCACCGGGAGCTGCGCAGCTCTGGCGTATGCTGGTACTGCACATGGAAACAACTCTTACCTGAATCGCTCAATGGCCATATTTGGCGCTAGATTGCCGACGCTGCTCCGGCGCATGGCACAAGCTTCATGAATCCCGGGGAGTGTCTATTTTAATGGACTGCCACCTATGTGGCAGGTGTGTGAGACTTACTTTTTTTCCCAAACTGTACAATGCTACATATTTTGCCATTCAGCTTTAGACAGTGATCCTGACAGTGTAAATTTGTCCAAGTTAGGGCCCTTTGGATGATCTGGATGTCTTTGGAGGAGACGATGATAACTGTAAGGTTGTAATTGTCTATGAACCTGGTCCTTAAATGTCAGACTTTACATCAGAGAAGTAGATGTTCAGTAGAAGTAGATTCAACGCAGAGCCCTGGGATACACCACTGGTGGCAAGTCTGTTAGAGGATATACTCCCATTCACTCTAAGAGAGTGGTGTTTATTAGTGAACCAGTTGAATATCCAACAGGTTGCATAGTGTTTTGTATTGAGTTTTACCTGTTTGCCAGTGATGACGTATTGTATCAAAAGTCTTAGCTAAAATGAGGTAATGTGTGTGCATAGACTTATTCTCATCTAGTGCTTCTGTGACCCTTAAAAATGTCAACTGCAGATTTAACAGGCATGAGCTACATTTTGCAAAGCCAAACTGGTTAGAGTCTAGAGACTGTACATTCTCTATGTCACTGTTTATGAGACCCACAATGATGTATTACATCACCTTGAAAACAATCCTGGTGAGATCTTATTTTTATTTTATCATTTCTTGACCAGATTGGACCCACTAGGCTAGTAGCCTCTTTTCAGGGTAGACCCAAGGTAGCATTTATACTACTAGGGAAAATTTAGCCATGGCATTGGGAACCTCCCCTATTCTTTTCAATAGGTGCCATAGGATCTTTCATCCACCTGAGCTACCACCAACTCAAGCAGATGGGGACTGAGTTTAGCATCTCATCTAATGCCACACTCAGGAGGACAGCACCCCCTTATGCTGCTCTATAGTGTCAACATTAAATATAAGCTGGCACGGGAATAGAACCCACAGCCTTCTACATTAAAGACAAGTGTGCTACCTATTGTACCATTGACACATTGAAAGGTCTATAGTTGCAGGGTCTGTCATGAGTCTTCCAGAGGAACTATTACTGCTGTTCTCTAGGCTTCTGGTATTTCTCCAATGGAAAGGGTGTGGTTGAATATTTTAAGATGAATGTCTGATAGGAGTGTGTCACAATGACCAGGAAACAAATGGAACAAGAGAGCTGTTTTTTTTTGCCACAAAGAGTGCTTTTAATATCTGTTTACAGAAGATTACAGAAGTGGAGTGTGGAATGGATGCTTTGCATTTGGAAGTCTGGAGGCAACAGATAAGGTGGAGATTGATTTATCTGCAGGAATGTTAACTATATCCTCAAGGTTTGAGTGGATGGAGTCATTAGAGATAAGCTTGATGCAGTGTTGGATATTATTTCTGAGGATCTTTGCATACTTAAAAACTAGCTTGTGGCTATCCTTTGGTTACATAGCAATTTTAGTTCATTATTATTTCTTCAGGAGTTCCTCTTTTCCCTGAGTTCTTTGTTAGACCTTATAAAATTCATTGGAACACACAGATTTCTTTCTGTTCTTTAGGGCTATGAGCTTTTTCCTTTCATTGTTTGTTTATAGCTGAGTTCCACCATAGGTGCTTGTCTCTAAACTCGGTGTTGTATTTCTGGCAACTGGGAACACAATCCTCTATTCAAGAGTTGACATAGGACTACAAATTTTGTACGTGTCATTGTTTGCTGTAGTGTTATTGAGGGGTGACAGACTGTTGAATCATCTACAATCATCACTGAATGGAAGGATACTGGCCTTGGAGAAGTTTCTAAAAAGGTCTGGATTGGTTGTTGACCTGTACTGAGACCATAGGGTGAATAAAATGGCAGGATAATTAGAACTGACAAATGACGATATAACAGTGGGCATGGAGCAGAAAGGGGCTCTATTGGTGAGAAAAACATTGAGTATGCTGGAGCCCCTAGAGTGGGATGGCACTATTTGATAGAGGAACTTTGCAATGATAAAGTCATATTGATTACATATCATGGAGCATATTGATCTGTAGAGGTGTAGGTGTGCCGGTCTATGAAGCGGTAGTTAAATTCCACTTGGAAAGATGGTTTTGGGTTAATGGATAGTGACCATAGTTTACTATGACATGTTTTGTGATTTACAGATGCCACAGATGGGATTCTGTAGTTGAGCAGGATGTGGTGTAACGTTTTTATTATTGATATCAAGATATAATGGAGTTTAAGGTCATCTTCCTGGTTCACCTGAAATGATGGAGTTTCAGATAGACGGATGCACCACCTTCAGTGTCACTGCTATCTACACTCAAGATATGATGGAGTTTAAGATCACCTTCGTGGTTCACCTGTAATTATGGAGTTTCAGATAAAAACTGATGCACCACGTTCAGTGTTACTGCTATCTACACTTGTTGGCATAAACTAGTTGTAGGCAAAGAGGGTAGATAAGGAAGGAGTACTGTCACTGTTCTGGTGCAAGGTTTTAGTAGCAACACAAATATCCACATTTTCCAGAGTTAGGAAGGCCTCAAGGTTTTGCATTTGTTAATTCGAATCTTAGCATTGAGTAGTGCTGTGCTGATATTTCACAGATTTGTGTTTCTGTTTACTAGGCAGGAAGTCTGAGTAGACTGACACTGCATAAAAGAGGCACCATGACTCTACAGAACATCTTAGTCAGTATGCAAAAGATGTTGTGGCTTACTTTGTTAAAGTGCTTGTCTGGTAAACATGAGATCATGGGTTCATATCCCAGCCGTGGCTTTCAACAGCTAGTTTGCATGCCCACTAGGGGCACAAATATTCTTGAGCAGATACTCATAAACATGAGAGAAAGATGCACTCTTCCTAGTGTAAAGTCCTCATTTTTCGGGTAAGACCACAAAACTGTCTCCTTTGAAATAAATATTAAATCCAAGACCCCAGCAAACCTTGAAACATTTAAAAATTATTCCAAGGCTAACTACCTCCTACTAAGAGACAGTCTAGCAAAATACCAAGCCTCTCCAACCCTGAGAATACATCTTCCTATGTGAAATTGTTCACAGAAACCCTGTACAGTCATGTAAAGTGCTCCACAGGGACAGCTGTATGTACCTGAAATAAACAAAAGATAACCTCCAAAACCAAACCACGCTAGTAAAATTACAGGATAAATAGATTGTATACAAAAGAAAGACAGTAATGGATAAAGACAGGAAGGGCATTGCCCAGCAAGGTAGAAATGCCCACATCAATTTGAACAAGCAACTTAGGGGATCAATCAAGCCCACCAAAGGTAGATCTGAGATACAAATAGCTACCACAGCTAAGGACAATAATTAGGCTTTTTTCAGTTATATCTAAAACCTTAAAGGCAACAGCAAATAATGTGCCAAACTAATGGTGAATGGAACCACCTGTATGGAGCTAAACAGTCTAGGAAATCTGCTTGCTGATAAATTTAGCTCCCAGTTTACCCCGCTATCACCCCCAGTCACTTCTCAGGAAATACCCCCCACCATTTCTCCACCAGCTCTCAATAGGAAGCATGATACCATGCAATGCAGCATTACTCAATATAACTCAATACAAAACAAGCACAGTAGACAGTATTATTCAATACAGCAGAATGCAATGTAACTCAGTACAGCTGAACACAGAGCAGCCGAGTGCAGCACAGTATTATAAGAACTAAAGGGCAGTCACAACACAATAAATCAACAGAAGTTCAGTAAAGTAATAGTATGAGTGCCAGGCAATAGGCAGGCATATTTCAATGCAGGGATCGATGCAGTAGCATGTTGTTGCTGTACAACTGAGCAGCAGGCATGGATGCCACAGTACAATAATCCAGCAGCCGTAAATACAAGTGTCTCTGAGACTTCAAGTGGGGTTAACACACTAGCCAAAATATCACAAGATTATGAGGCAGATACAGCAGGACAGTGTTATAAGAGTTGTTAGGTACTACCGACAGGGGTGCTGCAACAGTATACTCAAGGAATCAATAGTAGGCTTGGATGCCACAGTAATAAATGCAGTGTAGTGAAGTTAGACATAAGACAGCAAGGTGTGTGATGCTATCACAGTATAGATACAATATAGCAAGGCATTAAACAATTAGATACAGCAAAGGTACAGTATAACAGAGCAGTAAACAATAAGCCACAGTTTTGAAATACACAGCAGGGAACAGCAATTAGAAAAAATAAATTCAACATCATTAGCAGACAGAAGGTACTGCAGACTGTCAATATATACAAACAGGCGCAGGTGAACACTAGTGGGAAGTAGCCAAGAGAATTGGAGTTTGCAGGAAAAGGACAGTTACCAAGACCAGAACTTCCTACAGCTGTATGCACTCCTGTACAGCATTGTATATTTTGCAAACCCACTGTGCTAATCAGAGCCATTCTCAGATGTTGCTGCACTGTTTTACAAGTCAAATCCATTACAAGAGTTCAATGTAGGGTGTATTTTTCTTTATCTTTTTGTTAACCAGGTTAGTCCTATTAGGATGGTGGCCCTTTCCAGGGGAGAGCTGAAGTGGCATTTATACTACTAGAGGAAATTTGGCTATAGCATCAGGAAACTTCCTCCTCTTTTGGCAACTGAGTATGTGTGCATATCCCATTCCTAGCACAGTGGTGGCTGGGAGGACGGCGTGTGAGTGGCAGTGCATGTTCCATGCCTAGCACAGTGGTGGCTGGGAGGAGAGTGTGTGAATGGCAATGTATGTCCCATTCCTATTGTAGTGGTGGGGTCGGTGTGTGAGTGGCAGTGCATGTCTCAATCCTAGCGCAATGATGGCTGGTAGGGTGGTGTGTGAGTGACAGTGAATGTCTCATTCCTAGAGCAGTGATGGATGGGAGGACAGTGTGTGAGTGGCAGTGCATGTCCCATTCCTAGTGCAGTGGTGGCTGGGATTATGGTGAGTGAGTGGCAGTGCATGTCCCATTCTTAGTGCAGTGGAGGCTGGGAGGTCGGTGTGTGAGTGACAGTGCATATCCCATTCTTAGTGCAGTGGTGGCTGGGAGGATGGTGTGTGAGTGGCATTGCATGTCCCATTCCTAACACAGTGGTGGCTGGTGGATGGTGTGCAAGTGGCAGTTCATAGGTTCATAGGTGTGTAGTAGGCTAATAGCCCTGGGGGCTTTACAAGCCCAGCCATAGGATTACCCTGGCATAGTATCACTTGACCTTAGTTCCCAGTGCCTCTGTTGAGTAGAGCCACTGGTGTTATCCCTCGGGGTGAATTTTCTATTTCCCGTCCACTCATCAAGATTTCCCTTGAAGAGGGTCAGCAAGGTGCTCTGCTTGACATGTATGGGAAGTCTGTTTCATAGCATGGGCAGTCTCTGGGTTATGAACCTGTCCCTCCAGCATGTTCTGTTAATTGTGGTAATGAGGTTGAGGTCTCTGGAGCATGTGGTGTGGAGGGATTGGGATTCATGTCCAATTCCTGGCACAGTGGTGGCTGGTGGACAGTGTGTGAGTGGTAGTGCATGTCCCATTCCTAGCACAGTGGTGGTGGGTGGATGGTGTGTGAGTGGCAGTACATGACCCATTCCTAGCCCAGTGGGGGCCAGGCAGATGGTGTGTGAGTGGTACTGCATGTCCCTTTCCTAGTGCAGTGGTGGCTGGGAGGACGGTTTGTGAGTGACAGTGCATGTCCCATTCCTAGTACAGTGGTGGCTGGGAGGACAGTGTGTGAGTGGCAGTGCATGTCCCATTCTTACTGCAGTGGTAGGTGGTAGGATGGTGTTATGAGTGGGAGTGCATGTCCCATTCCTAACTCAGAGGTGGCTGGGAGGATGGTGTGTGAGTGGCAAATGCATGTCCCATTCCTACTACCGTGGTGGCCAGGAGGATGGTTTGTGAGTGGCAGTGCATGTGCCATTCCTAGAGCAGTGGTGCCTGGGAGGATGGTGTATGAGTGTCAGTGCATATCCCATTCCTAGAGCAGTGGTGGCTGTGAGGATGGTGTGTGAGTGGCAGTGCATGTCCCATTCCTAGCGCAGTGGTGGCTGGTGATTGGTGTGTGAGTGGCAGTGTATGTACCATTCCTAGTGCATTGGTGGCTGGGAGGACAGTGTGTGAGTGGAATCATGCTGTTATGCCACAGTGTTATGTCACAGGGTGGTAATAGAAAGGAGTTTGGTGGTGAGAGGGAGCTGGTGGACAGTTAATACATATGGATTTATTTGTTGAAAGCCAAGTGGAGGAAATGGAAAATTCTGAATTGAGAAATTACTATATTGTTACAACCTTCAATTTGGGAGTGTTGCGGGCTGATTTATTTCCATACTTCTTTGTAGAGATGAGGCATTTGGAAAGGATGTTCCATGGGGTGATATTATGGATAAAATTCAGAAGGATAACTCATATGGACTAAACAGAGAGGCGTAATGTGGAGAAAAGTAGAAAATAGTGGAAAAATCATATGCAGCAGCTTTGGCAGAAAAGAAGGAATCAAGAAAGATACACCAAAAAGAGATATACTGTTAGAATGCAAGCAAAAAAGAAAGAAAAATCTTTGGACAGATGTGTGATTTGTGAAAATGTGGTATTACCACTGGGTATTTTACTGCTGATGCAGCAGAAAGACTACACAAGTTTTAAAATGGTTTTAAGAGCCATAAAAGTTTACGTCCATGGAATAAGTACATGGTGACTGAATATTAAATGGGGGCAATAATACATTCACCAAGTGTAATAAATGTATACAGGAGAGAGGGTTTGTAAAATATTGCAGATAGCCTAAAACATGCTTTCTTTTAGGAGATGAAGGTCATTTGATTAAGAAATGTGATAAAGAAAATGTTTATTGTGTGGAATGGGCCATGATTCAAGAAAATATGTGGCAAAGTGTTATAAATGTAATCAAGTGGGGCATTTGTGAGTGGATTATGATTTGTTAAAAATAAAAATACTCTCTTGATGGAGAAACAAAGAGAGCAAAATATTAGTACTACAGAGTTAGAAGACTCACGAAATAAGAAGAGTGGTCAAAAGAATGGAAGACTCAATCTCAAGAGTGAAGACATGAAGGGGGAAGAGTTAGTAATTCCAAAAATAAAGAAAAGAAGGTTCAGAAGTTGGTGATGAGCAGGATATAGGAATGCATTTAGTTAAGAGAAAATTATATTGGGAAGAGGGTAAAAGGCAGGAAAAAAAACTTAAGAAAAAGAGTTTGAAATGAAAGAAAAAAGAGTGGATAGGTTGTCACTTTAAATGTTAATAGCATTATAAATTATGTTGGGAGAGTGATAGTATATCAATGGCATGATAAAATCAGCAAAAATATAATTGTGTTAGTTTATATATGATTTTTGAATTAGGAAGAGAGAGAGTTGAAGTTATTGTGGGGTTGTATAATTAGTGGAACTTTAAGTCAGAAAATATACGTAGGAATTATTGTGTTGTTAAAAGTGAAAATATACTAATATTAGATCATATTATTGTAAAATCATGAAGAATATACTGGTGTTAGTTATTCAATTTAAAGGACACCATTTGAGATTAATTGCAGTGTATGCTTTTATGAGTGGTAAAGAAAAATAAGTTATTTGATTTGTTAAAACCATACGTTGTGGTTAATATGCTTATCATTGTTATGGGGATTTTAACGTAATATAAGAAATTAAATATAGAAAATATTAAATGTGTTTAAAAATGAAAGCAATCAAGGTGATAGGAGAACTTAAAATTAGAAAAAAAAGATTATGCATACAGAAAAAAGTGACATAAAAACAGATATTGATTATATCATGTTTTTGGAAGCACTGAATAAAGTGGAAAGGGGAAATTATAGGTTAATTTCTCAGATTATAAGGCGATATAGGCTATATTTAATAAAATAGATTATGTATGGATTAGAAAAGTTCTGAAGAAATTAAATGATTATGATTTGAATGAAGAACTTAAGGAAGTAAAAAAGGAACTATAAGATGTTGACAAGAAAACAAAATTTACGTATGAGGGTTGGTCAGATTGGTGAGACGTATATAAAACAAAACTTAAAAAAATGGGAGAATAGAAAATGAGTTTATAAGAAGGAAAAAAAAGAAGCTATAACAATGTAAAAGTAAAATGTGGAAAGTAACAGTGAAGAATATAAGCTTTAGAAAAGGGAGTTGTATGCGAAAAATAAGAAGAGAATTTATTAAAAAAGCTACAAAGAACAAGGGAAAAAAGAAGTGAATTTTTTTAGGGAAAAAGGTGAAAAAACAGTATTTAATAATGAAAAAAAAAAATCATAATGAAAGAAAATGTAGTAAAAACAAAAAAAATGATAGAGAAGTTATTAATTTTCTGGAAGACAGATATCAGAATGACAGAAATGACGAATAAATAGAACTGGTATGCAAACAATTTACAGAAGATGAAACTGAGCATTTAAGGAAAGATGTAAGTGTAGAAGAAATGGAAGGAATATTAAAACACATGAAGGACAAGTTATCACCTGGTGTGGATGGATTGATTCATAGGTTCATAGGTATATACTAGGCTAATGACCACAAGAGCCTTTAAAAAATATAGCCATGCAACCCAAACGTGACCCACAGATTTGGTTTGTATTTGACTTACAGGAGGCAATTAACTGACTGCCTCTCTCCATCAGAGACATAGGAGTCAGACCAGGAGTGAATTTTTCAATTACCAATCCATTCATTCAAGTTGCACTTAAATAGAGATAGGGAGGAACTCTGCTTCACCTGGATAGGGAGCCTGTTCCAGAGAATGGGAATTTTCTGACAAACACATCTGTCTCTCCAACATGTCTTATTTATGTTACAAAAAAAATTTACATCTTTTTATCTAGTACGTCTGATGTTCAAAAGATTCAACAGAACAGTGACCAGAGATGCCCTGTATGCCAGGCAAAGATCACTTTTCAGAAATCTGTATGATACTGAGTAACGAGATAGGCCTTTTAAGTGACCAGCTTGGGACATTGTGTTTACTCCCTGTATTCTGTTTGTAAGGAACCTTTTTAGATGTTCCAGTTGCTGCATGTGTTTGGTCAGTTACATATAGAATTGGCATTATTCACTATGATGGGCCTGATGAGAGCCAAGTACAGTGGTATTGTGATGACCCACCATTGGACCAGTAATCAGGGAGCTTCGATCCTCACCACTGGTACCAATGGGGGACATGCACTGAGAGGATGACAAGGTACACACAGAGTATTACCAGATGCAGCTCTTTGCATCAAGTGCAATTTCCTTTAAGAGCACACAGAGACCACAATCAGTCCAGGAGTGGTTTCTCCCTCTTTCACCAGATCCCCAGTAAGGTTCCCCACTGACACAGCTTTAGAGTTGAGATCTTAGCTGAGTGACCAAGACAAGACCTCCAGCACCCTCTCTGTCCAACCAGTGTTTCATGTCCCTGCTCAAGTAGCTGACACACACACACCCTTTGAGGTTTGATTTATACACACATATACACACACATATACACACACACACACACACACACACACACACACACACACACACACACACACACACACACACACACACACACACACACACACCTGGGAAAGGCTGGCACGGGTTTACTAGCTATGCCCCCTTTTGCCCAGACAATAATGTAGTTATCTCTGCCATCAGCCAGCTCCTTATCAGCTACTTTAAGGCCTTTAACAAAGGGTGTCCAATCTTACTGTGTAATGTTACTATTAATACAAATGGTAGTTTGACCAAGAGCAAGGCTATTAGGAGCGGCCCACAGTGTTACCAAATAAATATGCAAGTACTCTCAGAACTAAAATATCTCGATACAGTCACAATGAAATATTTAAATATATTTAATAATAAATAATAAAATAACAAGACAATACTAAATATATACTTACAGAGATATCAGAGTTCATAATCATGGGAAGTATTTAAAATAACATTGCAGGACAGTCTCAAATAAATGAAGAAAAATATCTAAACTAAGCTTTGCTATATTCCTGACTATATCTAAGAGAGAGATACTATTCCCCTAGAAACTTACAGAGCAAGGCAGATGTGGTGAGTGATTCTTATTATTGTTGTTGCCAGGTCCAAGACAGAATACAGAATGCTGTGTCTCTCTCAGAGAGTTCTTAAATTAATATATCAAATATTACTAATGGGCTAGCTTGCAGAATGACATAATTTATTGTCATCTGACTTCTAGTCTCCAGACCTGAATCAACCATTGATGGCAGCTGGTAGTATTTAGCATCTACCTGTAAAAATACATAGACAAGGGCCTTTCCTCAGATCTTTGGCAAATGCTGGAAGTTGTAAAACAATAAAACACTTCCAAGACAATGCAGAAAGTTCCCTAGTTTTAGACATTGTGTATCTTTGCTGCATTGAAACTGAAAGATATCATCTTTTATTCTGTAGCCATAAAGTAATTTAATTTCAGATATTTTTTCTGCTGTTTTGCTGGACTGAAGTTAACTTCCTGTGTTCCAGTTTCCACTGTTAAAAAAATATACATTTAAACAGCTACAATAGTGCATGTACATTTCTGTTCTATTCCAGTAGGGCACACTGTGGATACATTTCAAGCACTTTGCAAAAACCTTTTTCATGACACATGTCTGTACAAACCTAGTTTAATATATACATGACATGCAGTTCTAATACACTTGCAACACAAGCATCCCACATGAATCCTGTTGATATTCACCAATGACATAATTATTTACAAATTTCCACATATTTTTGTCACACTTCTATATAAATAATGTGGATATTCACAAATTATATATAATTATTTACAAAATTCCAGATAGCATTGCTGGCAGTATCTCCTTTCATGACACTTCTTCCCCCCTTGAAGACTCAAGCTAGTTTTTCAAGTGACCCTTGAGAAACGTTGCTTGAGAGGGATGAGCCTATCTGGGAATACATTACCCCATTCCATGTCTTTAGGTTCCAGCTGCCTTTGCATTGCTGACCCCATTACAGTGTTGCACTGTCATATCATATGCTCATAATTCTAGGATCCACCATAGTAATTTGGAATTTTGCTTGACTGGCTCCCTGTAGCCATAGATCCCCATCAGACTCCTCCTGCCTTCTTCTGCAAATACTTGCACCAGGGCCTCCCTATCATGATAAAGTTTCATCATGTTAACATGATACAATTTGTGCCCCTGCCTATCAGTTCTACCATGTAGTTAACATCATTGACCTTCCTTACCACCTGTTGTGTCTGACAGGAATGAGAACCATAACCTGCTGCCACACAGCATACTCTCTAGCTCGGGCATTCCTGTCATAGCAGACCTTTTTCTGCTGTTGGGCTTCTGCCAGGTTCTCCTGGGCCAAGCCCATGAGTTCCCTGAGCCTTGTTCTGAGGTTTAGGACATATGCCAGAACAGATTCCTTGTAAGATTCACACTCACCCTCCCACTCATTAGGAATCAAATCTAGAGGTCCCCTCACCCTATGCCAATACATCAACTCAAAGGGTGAAAAACCTGTAGATTCCTGGGGTACCTCTCTGTAAGCAAACAACAAACAGGGCAGATAGTTGTCCCATTCCCTCTTAAAATGGTCTGCAAATGCCTGTAGCATGGTCTTTAGTGTAGAGTTTAACCTCACCACCAGACCGTTAGTCTGGGGATGGTAGGGGGTGGTCTTTAGGTGCTTCACCCCACAGTGCTTCCACAGACAAAGCAGCAGGTGTGACATGAAATTGGCACCTCTGTCAGTCAGTATTTCTTTTGGGAAACCTACCCTGCTGAAAATCTCTAACAAAGCATTTGCCACCTTCTCTGCCCTGATGGAGGACAGAGCCATTACATTGGGGTATCTGGTCACATAATCTACTACCATTAGGATATACGTCTTTCCTGTGGGACTTGGGGTACTCAGAGGCCACACAATATCCATAGCTATTCTCTGAAATGGCTCCTGAATCACAGGCAAAGGTACCAAAGGATATTTGGCATTGTCTCCTGCCTTGCCTGCCTTTTGGCACTGGTCACAGGTCTTTCTGTATCTTGTTACATCCCTGGAAATCCCAGGCCAAAAGAAGTTCTGCATAATACATCTCTTTGTATGCTTTATTCCCATATGACCTGCAAAAGGAATATCATGGGGTATGGTTAGAAGTGACAGATGGTAGGCTCCGGACACTACCAACTGCTGTATTCTCTCACCCTCTAGCCCTCCCTCAGGGGTCCATTCTCTATGCAGTAACCCTTTGTCCCAGTATACAGATTCCCTCTTTCCTTAAGAATCAGGTACCTCACTAGCTACCTCCATCAAGCCTTGTAATATAGGGACTGAGAGCTAAGCCTGTCTCAACTCTCCCTTTGTAACCCTTCTCAGCTCCCCTTCCACAGGAAGTCTGGTATCCTCTGACACTGGCACCTCACTGTCAGCCTGGGTACTACTACTCACCTCTGCCCTTGCAGTCACTCTGTGCAAGGGAAGATTAATACCCACCAGCAACTGTGGCTCACCTTCAGTCTCACTGCTACATTGTAGCTTCCTCCCTGAAGTAGCCACCTCACCAGTCCTGCCTTCAAGTGTGCAATCTATATGGGACCCCCAGGCTACCAGACCCACATGCTTGTCTCCAAGCCTGACTGCATATAATTGCATGCACACAAGGTACTGCATTGTCAAAATCATTCCCTATCAGGACATCTGCAGGAATATCATTAAATACACCTACTTGTTTGCTGCCTTTTCTGACCTCCCACTCAAGGTGAACCCTAGACAAAGGAATTTGGAATGGGGCCCTTCCTAAAGTTCTGACTGAAATATACTGTCCATGCAAGTAGTGCTCCTCTTTAACCATTGCAGGCTTCACAATGGTTAGGTCAGATGCTGTTTCATTGCCCCACTGGTTGTATTTAAAACATTTAACCCTTGGTTCTGGCCATGTACCTGAACTAGTGGCTTCCCCTGCTACTGGTGGACTCTGTTGGGGTGGTTTAGGCTGCCCATTATGGGTTCCCTTACACCCACGAGCAGCACTGGGAATCCCTTTCCTGTGCAATGATGCTCTGCTTGCTAGGTATAGGTCTCATTTATCCCCAACTCATAAGTGGTATTGAATTCCCTATCTGTTAACCATATTCTCATGTCCTCAGGCAGATGCTAAGGGTTTGTTCCTCACCAAAAGGTCTGCTATCCCTTCAAAAATGGTGACCTGACACCCACTCACCCATCTATGAAAACAAGTGCTTAACTCAGCAATATATTCACACTCACTTTCTTCTGCCTTGCATCTATGCTCACAAAACTTTTTTCTATACGCTTCAAATGTTAACTTAAAACATGCTAATAAACAATTTTTAACACCATTATAATTTAAGCAATCAGTATCAGACAATTTAGAATTAGTTACAGCTTTGCCATGGAGTAAAGGTGTCAGGAACCATACCCAGAGCCCTTGGTCATCATTATACTGTTTACATACCCTTTCAAACATATGAATAAAACTATCAAAATTATCACCCTTTAAATTGTGGAACAAATTTACTGACCTTTGTTGCTTCTGTGGTTCGGTTATTCCCTTCACCATTACCTCCATGACCCTGGCGAAAAGTCAGCATTTACATTTCATGTTGATTCTGCCTCTCATTTTCTTCAGCCTCCAAACGTCTCAGTCTCTCATTTTCTTCTGCCTCCAGACATCTCAGTACCTCTGCTGATTCTAAATCCATTTGTTTCTGTTTCTTCTTTTCTTCAACCACCAAATGCTGCAGTCTCTCTGATGATTCTATTTCCAAATGTTTGGCCTCCAGTTGAAGTTTTTTAACTCCAGATGGATTTTTAAGTCCTCTGGGGCAAAGTTGTACTGTCCATTTTCTGAGAGTTGTACATCACCAAGGCCAGTCTGGATGTCTTCCTGGTTGCTGGTCTGTGATGCAGCTGTGACTAAGGCTGCAACCATTTCTGCTTTGGTCAGGCTGGCATGCACCAGTCCTTTGTCCTGGCACATCTCAGCCAACTGGCTCCTTGTCAGCTTGCCGTACTACTCTGCTGACATCCTTGCTGGCTCTCTCTGACTACCTAAGCTAAAAAAAAAATACAACTATTGTGATATGGAACTCTGAATGTTCTCTGTGTGGCTGATTGAGAATACAAACACCTTCTTTAGTGACCACTGTTTACAGGCTACAGGAGTTCAATAGCCACACCGCTTAATCCCATTAAGTGATGTGATCCCACCACTGCCACCCAATAAATGTGAAAACCCACCACTGGACCAGTAATCAAGGAGCCTCAAGCCTCACCATTAGTACCAGTGGGGGACATACACTGAGAGGATGACAAGGCACACACACAGTATTACCAGATGCAGCTCTCTGCATAAAGTGCAATTTCCCTTTAGAACACACTGAGACCACAGTCTATCAGGAGCTAGTTTATCCCTCTTTCTCCAGATCCCAAATAAGACTCCCCACTGGCACAGCTGTAGAGTTGAGATCTCAGTTGAGTGGCCAAGCCAAGACCTCCAGCACCCCCTCTGTCCAACCAGTGCTTCTTGTCCCTGCCCAAGTAACTAACACACACACACACACACACACACACACACACACACACACACACACACACACACACACACACACACACACACACTACTTGAGGTTTGATTTATACACACACACACACACACACACACACACACACACACACACATGGGAAAGATTGGCACAGGTTTACTAGCTATGTCACCTTTTGCCCAGACTATAAGGTAGTTATCACTGCCACCAGCCACCTCCTTATCAGCTACTTTAAGACCCTTAACAAAGGGTGTCCAATCTTACTGTGTAATGTTACTGTTAATACAAATGGTAGTTTGACCAAGACCCAGGCTATTAGGAGCAGCCAACATTGTCACCAAATACATATGCAAGTACTCTCAGAACTTATCTCTAGACAGATCTTCCATAATGAAATGTTGAATATATTTAATAATAAATAATAAAAAAACAAGAGAATGCTAAATATGCATTTATAGTGACATCAGAGTTAAAAATCACAGAAAATATTTAAAACAACATTCTAAGACAGTCTCAAATAAATTAAGAAAAATATCTAAACTAAGCTTTGCTATATTCCTGACTATATCTAAGAACGTTGCTATTTCCTAAGAAACTTACTTACAGAGCAAGGCAGATGTGGTTAAGTGGTTCTTATAATTGTTGTTGTCAGGTCCAAGACAGAATACTGAATGCTGTGTCTCTTTCAGAGAGTTCTCAAATTAATATCTCAAATATTACTGCTGGGCTAGCTTGCAGAATGACATAATTTCTTGTCATCTGACTTCTAGTCCCCAGGCCCAAATATTACTGCTGGGCTAGCTTGCAGAATGGCATCATGTCTTGTCATCTGACTTCTTGTCCCCAGGCCCAAAATAATCATTGATGGCAGCTGGTAACATTTAGCATCTACCTGTAAAGATACATAGACAAGGGCTTTTCCTCAGATCTTTGGCAAATGCTGGAAGTCATAAAACAATAAAACACGTCCAAGACAATACAGAGAGTCCCCTAGTTTTAGATATTGTGTCTCCTTGCTGCGGTGAAACTGAAATATATCATCTTTTATTGCGTAGCCATAAAGTAATTTAATTTCAGCTATTTTTTCTGAAGGTTTGCTGGACTAAAGTTAACCTCCTGTGTTCCAGTTTCCACTGTTAAAATATATATATTTAAACAGCTACAATCGTGCATGTACATTTCTGTTCTATTCCAGTAGGGCACACTGTGGATACATTTCAAAAACCTTGTAAAAACCTTTTTCAACACACATGTCTGTACAAACCTAGTTTGATATATACATGACATACATTTGGAAAACAAGCATCCCACATGCATATAATTATTTACAAACTTCCAGATAGCTGTGCTGGCAGTATCTCCCTTTGTCACACTTCTATATAAATCATGTGTATATTCACAAATTACATATAATTATTTACAAAATTCCAGATAGCTGTGCTGGCAGTATCTCCCTTTGTCACACTTCTATATAAATCATGTGAATATTCACAAATTACATATAATTATTTACAAAATTCCAGATAGCTGTGCTGGCAGTATCTCCTTTCATGACAGACATGATGACCTCTTCTGACCCAAATGCCACACACTTGCTTATAAGTTGAGGAACAGAACATAGAAGTATTTTCTTACTATCCTTGACATATGTTGGTCAAACGCTAGGTTACTATCTACATGAGTTCCAAGATCCCTGACTAATGAATTGACTTTTAAGGGTGTTTTACTGAAGACATAGTTACCCAGGGTGGCAGACTTCCTAAAAGGTACTATGATGCATTTCTTGGTATTGAATTTTAAGCCATGGCTTTGGAAACAGGTGTTTGTCTGCATTAAAACTTTCTGAAGGGTGTTCTCATCTTGGGGGGATTCAGTGACTTCTCCCAGTTTGCAATCATCTGTGAACTTAATTAGCCAGAGGTCTTTGACATTGGCTTTGATATCCAAGAAGCAGATGCCAAAGAGGAGTGGGCCTAGCACAGATCCCTGGAGGACTCCACTGGTGTCCAGCCTCTATGTAGAGGTGGCCTCACCAATTCTAACCTCCTGAGTGTTGTCAGTATGCCAGCTAGATATCCTGCATGTTATAAAGGGGTTTATATCTAGTTCTATAAGTTTGTTGACAATGCCTGAGTGGGGTATTGTATCAAATGCCTTAGCCAGATCTAGTTGGGCAGTCTACACTATTTTCCCTTCATCCATTAGCTTAGTGATCTTTTCAAAGAAGTCCCCTAAGTTCAGTAGGCACAACCTTCCTTTGAAAAAGCCAAACTGGGATGGAGCCATTATCTGTAGGTCTCCTATGTCTTTGTTGATCATTTCCATGATAATTCTTTACATGGCTTTGTACATAGGACTAGTCAGGCTAATAGGTGTTCAGTTTCCAGGATGTGTTGAAGGTTATCCCTTAAGAAGGAGGATGATCATCTCAGTCCTCTGTTCACATGCCATAAAGCCTGTTTTAAGACTATAGTTAAATAATGATTCCTGTGGTTCTGATAAGTCATATCATAGACATCATGGAATGTTACCAGGGTCCATTGAGGCCATGTTCTTGGCTTTAGTGAGTGCAGCCAGTACATGCTCCCTAGTTATTGTTGGAGGGGTTATGGTTGAGGGTATTTTTGGGGTATGGTTGGGGATGAAAGGGGAGATAAAGTTGGAACTGAAATTGTCAACTAACTGGTTTGCAATATTACCAGGCTTGGTAAATGTGGCACCATTAACCACCATTTCAGCACATTGCTATATACTGTCCTTGAGGATTCTGACATAGCTTTAAAAGGTCTTATAGTTATATTTCACCTTGGAGAATATCTTATGCTCAAAGCTGGTTGCCTATTGGCTTTGATGAGACAGATTTTTTTTATCTTTATGGGAATTACCCTTCTTGATTTTTGCCATACTTTTTTACCTTTTATTATATATCCTGTGTAATTTCAGATGTCACCCAGGTGGTTTGTTTCTGAGGATAGTTCTGGGCTTACTTCTGGTAGGTGCAGCAGTCTCTATGCAGCCATTGATATGGTTGTACAAAATTTCCAAGAGCAATTCAGCATAGGCTGACGTGTTCTTGGGTTTTTAAGGGACAATGAATTTTGACAAGCCATCACCTAATAAAAGGTAAATTGTCTTGTAATAGTTCCTGACTGTTATTAGTTTTAATGGGATTACAGAGCTGATTTTGATTTCAAAGGAGACAGGTTTATGGTCAGATGTTACTGGGGAGAATGAGACATTCAGGCAGGGGGTGCAGCATTCTCCCATATTTGTGAACATAAGGTCCAGTATGTTGGAGCCTTTAGTGGGCATATTCACTATTTGGTTAATGGTGTATTTGAGGATGTGTAGGATTCCCAATATAATAAGAGGTAATTAAAGCCTCCCATGAGTAGGGTGCTAGGTTAGATGGTGTCTCCAGTAGGTCCAAGCATGCATTGTGAGCTTTTTAGGACATGGAGGGAGACCTATACCTGGCTAAGATATGGTATGGGATTTTGTCTATGGGGATCTGTATGCAGAGCAACTCCAGCATATTATCCTGTTTGACCATCTTAGAGCTGTGCTTGTTACTGATGTATATTGAGACACCTCCATCTTTAGCCCTTGTCTATGCAGCTAATGGTATGAAATATGGAAGGCACTGAAACCTTGCACTGCCAGGGTACTCACTGCCACTTTAAGCCATGCCTTGGTGACTGCACAGTTATCTATATCCTTGAATGTGTGGAGGGTTTGGAGGGAGTGTATTTTTTTATTTAGGTTCCTGGCATTGAGCAGTAACACAACAAGGTTCTGTTGAGTCGATTTTGCAATGTTGGTAGGTTTGTCAATTTGGCATTACCTAAAAAAGGCACTATGGGAATGGATAAGTTTTAACCAGTATTCATGTCTAAAAGGGAAGGGTGCAGACCATCCTTGGTAAAGCAACATGGTCTGTTGACCATGTCCACCCAAGCTGACAAATATCGGAAGCACTTAGAGTGAAACCAGAAAGACAGCCAGTTGTTGAAATCAATCATTTTTTGCCCATATTGTGGCATCATCCTCGGTGATGGTAATGGGCTCATAGCAGCCTGAGACACATAGGTTCATAGGTTAGTACTAGGCTAACTGCCCTTGCGAGCCATTGTAAGCCTAGCCAATTATCCCTTGTGAGACTCAAACCCTGCACCTTGTGTTTGTAAGGCAAACACCTTAACCATTAGGCCACCCTCCCACATAGTCTGAAAGCTCCATAATGTCTTTCTTCATACAGTCCGGGGAGGTACATCTCAGGCCATTTACACTTAGATGGACTATGATGGAATCATACTGGTATCTGTAGTGTAATGACTTGAGTGCATTTGTGATTTGGTGGCACCTGGCTCCAGATAAGCAGCTAACCATTGTCTTCTCCTTGTTTACAATAGTTAGTGGGGCATCAGTATATCTTACAGTGGACTCCTCAGTAATGAGAATTCTGGAAAGTGTGCTTGCTTGCCTTAGATAATTAGTGTTTGGGGCTCCACTGGGAGTAATAGTATGTGTGGTGTTGGGTGCCTTTGGGGTTGCTGAGGCATAGCTTTGACAGTGAGTGGTCTAGGCCATCTTTGTTATTTAGCAAGATTGCTTTTACATGCCTAAGCTTATGGTAGTCTATGTATGCATTGTGTGCTGTGTGAGGTGAGTGTTGTGTGTGTGGTAATGACAAACTGATGTGGACTTATATGTGAGATGGACTTATATGTGAGAGTTTAGTCTCCAGTGTTATTGTGTAAATACACCCTTCATATACTGTGTCTGATTCTTTAAGAACTAAGTAGTTGTCAGTAAATGCAAGAAAATTGTAATATTGTCTCAAGATGCCCATATCCAGCGAACTGGCTACAGAGAAGTTAAGAAATTGCATACACAGTACTGAATTTTACTAAATCTGTAGGTATTGCCACTTGACACCCAACTACTGACTCTAAGCTTGTTGGCGCACAAGATATTTGTAGTATATTGCTGCTTTACATAATTAAATTATACATTTTATAAAGGTATGAATAGTGATCTAAAAAGGTTTTTGTTAAAATAATCAATAAATGGAAGGAGCAAGGATTTAGAAAAAGTAATATCTGTGAGGGAATAGTAAGGTTAGTTTGGAAAAAGGGACAAAAAGAATATTTAAATAATTGGAAACATATAACATTGATGAATATTGATGATATATATTTTCATTTTTTTATCAAAATTGCATACAGTCATAACAAATAATTAGCAATTAGATAACATTTTTAAGAACAATATTGACAATATGTACAAACATGTCAGAGAGAAATACATTAGAATTTAAAAAAAGGAAAATAATATAACAACAAAATAAATAAGTAATTTAAAAGAAAATTACTTTCATTGATCCAATAAACTCAATACTTTAGTCCAGGGGTTGATAAATAGAGATGTTGATGAAAATATTACAAGTAAGATTAAAAAATGCAATGTTGAATAAGTAGAAAGATGGAATACATTGTGTTAAAGGAAGAAAAGTCAGTGAAATATTAATGACGGTAGATGAAATTAAATATTCTATAAAAGAAGAAGGAAAAAAGTAAGGATTGTAGGAACATATATAGAAAAAGCATATGATGTGAATAGACAACAGTTGTGGAAGATATTGGAAAGTTATAGTATGGTTAAGAAAATAACACAGATGTGTAAAGGAGACAAGTGACATTCATCTAATGATGACTTAAGCAGATGATATAATTCTGGTAGTTAAAAATATTGAATGGATGGCAGAAGTAGCAAAAGAAGCAGAGAAAGTGTTGGGGTATATAGGTTTATATAGGTTTATATCACCAAAGGCAAGTGTGCAAACTGTCACACCACTGACACTGGTTGTGTTGCCAACCAGCACAAGAGAAAGATACTGTCCACAAACACTTTTTTAAAGCAGACCACAAGGGCATACATACTATTATGTATATAACAGTAATTCAGGCTACAAACAAAAGAAGTTCCTCCTTCTCTCACCAAGGAGTAATAGCCAAACCAGTTTCTGACAATACCATTCCACAAAACAGGACTGTTAAATCAGCACAGGCACAATCTAATGTATAAAATAACTGGGTCCCTATTAGTTCATCGAAAAATCAGTTTAGAGAACGGCATTTTCAGTGCACTTACATCGAACATGCCATTCGTTGAACTGTTCATACTGAGATTGCGCTACAGTGAGGATCAGGAAGTTTACCCTTTCCCCACTGTAGTACAATCTCGGTGTTGGTATATATAATTAGTGGGGGTGTGGGGGAAGCCCCCCCACATGAGCAGAATTCAATGAATGGCACTTCTGTTGAAATGCCATTCATTGAAGTGATGGTTTGATGTATTGATATAGACCTAAATAACTAAAAGGTCTTACTTCGCAGATATTGCAGGACTGCTGCTGGAGTTAACTTCTCAGATATTGTGGGACTTTTGCTGAAGTAGCAAATCTCCACAATAGAGTATTAGCATCACTTACAGGGTTTACCTGTCTCCTGTTTTTGAAATGAATACAGTACATTTTTTTGCCTTCAGTGTTGTAATGATTGAAGTTTTAGCAGATTTACAATGTCAAGTCCATTTAAAACATTTTAATAATGGCTACTTTGCCAAGCAAAAATGTGTCTGAGTGACAGTTTTTGGCACAGATGCCATGGCTTGCCTACCTCTGAGTGAGTACAACAAACCATTTAAGACAACAGGTGAATGATAAACAAAGGCAAATGCAGTGTATGCGCCTAACAGACAGAGTTAAATATAATGATAATTAAAAGAAAATTGCAGAACTGTAAGAAATGCAAGATCAGACATCCTGCGCTCGTATTTTGATTTGATGAGGTTAAAGCACCAAAGAAACTGAAAAATGAAGAATTCACTTTTAAAATAGAGCCTTAACTTCTGAACTTTTAAGAACCGAACGAATCAAATTATTTTTGCTACTTTCAGAATGCTAAAAACAATGACTTCTCAATATGTAAAGCTAGTATGCACCATGGCACAATCCGTCTTTCAGGATACAAATGGCGATTTGTTTGCCTGTTCTCTTTTTATTCCTTTGTTAATAAGGTGGGTACTGTCATCCAAGGATCGTTTTCAAGTGTGACAGGTCAATAGACAATGGCATTAGAACAAATAAATAAATAAATATACATTTCACTTTAACTTACTGTGGTATGTCACATCCCAAAGTGCAATAATAATGCAAGGGTGTTACATAAAACACCTAGATGTTAAAAGGAATAACATATAATAAAGAACCTGTATGGAATTTTATTGTACAAGGCAACATATATGAGGTGACATAGAGATGAAGTCTTTCCATGTTCTTAAAGCAGTTTGATACACTGGTATGGATGGTGTATTGATCTACATGCTAGAAGGGGATCAGTGTTCCTAATTTCAGTGGGTGCCAAGATCGAAGGTGCATTGATCTTCATGTTAGAAGGGGATCAGTGTTTCTAATTTCAGTGGGTACTCAGATTTATGTTGTCAGAGCAGTTTTTGTGGTTGTTATTTTAGTGGTAGGTAACCAGAATGAAGTGTCTTTGGGATGTTAGGGGACCATGTATTGAGATCTCTTAGCAATGACAAGCTTTCAGTCGATTTCAGGTGATGCTTTAGATATAATAACTTAAAAGTTGTGCTGGTTGAGTATGGTAACCAACTGTGCAACATTTGTTGCTATTGCTCTTTATGGTTGTTTTGTGGGGAAGCACATAGGGAAACTTAACGGGAGATCACTTCATTGGCCAGAGGGATTTTTATTTTATTTAGTCACTTTCCTTCGAGTCTATAAATCCTACCTTTCATTGCACAGAAGCATTTAGCAGTGACTTGTATAGATGCAGGCACTTAGAAGCTAAATTTTCCCTATAAAACTTCCCCTCTAACTTTACCCAGTACTCATTTGTGCAAAGAGAAACTTATTTCCATACTGAGATGCACTGCCACATAAGTTCATAGGTTCATAGGATGATACTAGGCTGTTGGCCTGGAGGCCCTTATAAGTCTAGCCAAGAATTTGGCCCATAACATAGCTGTTTTTCTACTCTCACAATACCTACATTAGCCTGCTGTAAACTCCTGCTGTACTACCCCTTTGTAGTTCACCTAAAAAGACCTGACACCATGGATGGGCACTTTCCCAGTTTCTCAGCTGCCAGCTTGATAGATATGGTTATTATAAGACAATGTTGGAATTGTCTCATTTTCACTGACAATCCTTAGACAAACAGCTACAGTATGTGAGAGATGCACTTATACGTCACTAGAAGCAATATTCTCACACAAAAGCAGTCAAAATAGCAATCTGATTGTCAGTAACTTAAGCATTACACCTAACAAACATAGCACTGACCCAACACATAGACCAGCATGTGCTGAGGCACTTAAAAACAACTTTCCTAAACAACGAAGACCTCCTAGACATTCATCCTACAAAATGAATTCTCAACAGCCCCAAAATTACTCCTCCAAAACAACACACAGCACAAGATATACAGCCAAGGCAAGCCAACACGCTACTCAATATTTTGCTCATAAAAAACTCCATTTTGAGGCATGCAGAGGTCCTGTTCACCAGGCTGAATAAGGAGAAAATCATGGTCAGTTGCCAATCAGGGCCAGGATGCACCAAATCATCCACACACTCAGTTCATTAGACCACAAGTGCCAGTATGATTCAGTCATAGTTCATGCAGGTGTATATGACCTGAGACATACCTCCCTGAACTCTATGAAGTGAGACATAATGGAGGCCTTGGACTATGTGTCCCAGCTGGTATGTGGATAGCATTGAGCAAGATTCTGCCTTCACCAAGGATGATGTCACAATATGAACAAAAACTAATTGATTTTAGTAATTAGCTAAGTTTCTGGAGCCATTCCACTGGGGTACAATATGTCAGCACAGGAAGAAATGGTCTACAGACCATGTTGCTTTGCCAAGGCTGGTCTGCACCAGTCTCCTCATCAATCTAAACAAACAACAAAGAGGACAAATTAAGTCTACTAAAACCAAATTTGAGATAAAGATAGCCCTCCCAGGCAAAGGGCAACCACAAGACTTTCTTTATCTATGTCCAAAACCTCAAAGTAGCACATAGAAATGTGCAGAACTAATTGTAAATGGAGCTACCTACACAGAGCCAAAAGGTATAGCAAATCTGCTGGTTGACAAATATGAGTCCAGTTTTATCCCTCTATCTCTCCCCTCCACCCTGTAAGAAATACTTTCAAACAATACTCTCCCAAGTATCATTAGGAAGCAGGTCTGATATGCAGTCTCTAAGACCATAACAACTGCATTGATGAGCCCTGATAATATGCCAGGATGCCTCCTAAACAGTCTGAAACATGACCTGTTGGAACCACTGAAGTCACTGTTTAACAATAACCTCCAAGCAGGCTTTATGCCATGTAAATGGAGAACTATAATTGTCATCCCTCTGCATAATGGTGGGCCATCAACGGATCCCAGTAACCACAGATCCATAAGTCAGACTAGTCTCAAATGCAAAACAATGGAAACAGTTATCATGGAAATGATTACTATGGACATAGAAAACCTTTACGCACTGGATTCAACCCAGTTTGTTTCCTTTGAAAAGGTCACCAAGGCAATGTATAAGGTGAAAATGGTGAATGTACAACAGATCCAGGCTGTTAGCAGTCTATGTAACTGGAAAGTGACAATTCTTCTACTCTAGTTATATAGATTTTGCTTTCTAACCAATTAACTTTAGTTCTTAGGAATCTCTGCAACTTTTCTAATTGTTTGTATTATATGTTTAGTTTTAGAGCTAACAAAGTCAGCATTATACTCAATAGTAGGGCGGATTAGTGAGATGTACAAGGAACAACTTCTCTTCTTCAATCAGATATGGCTTTAAGTGACATATGGGAAACCCCATAAGGTTTCAGTTCACTGCGGCCTTTTGTTGATCAAAGCTACGTATGCTATCTACTACTGTTCCAAAACCTGCAATCTGGCTGTTAATCCTTAGGGGCCAACCCTCTATTAAGTATTCATGATTAGCATAATTTTTCAAAACTTTACGGTGCTATTTCCTTGGTATTCAAAGATAAGCCACTGTTATTACACTAATATATTTTAGCAGTAGTGTGTGTTTGAGCTGAATGCTCTTTGTCTGATTGACAACAGCTCAATGGCTTTATTGCTGAATGCCACTTGCAGCAAATTTCAGATGTTGCTCTTTCTCAACTGTTGTTTGATCATGGAGTTTGTATATATAAGTCATGGGGATATGCTGGGTATACACCACATGGGGAAGGGGAAGTGGGTGCAGGTGGGCTTGCCCCCTGAAAAAAAGCTTAAATTGCTTTCAGCAAATTTTTGGCATTTTGTCCATTGCACAAAAAACATTCAGGGAATAATCACCAATCCGTTTTAGCTAAACATTTTGTAACAGTCCCACATAACAGATGTGACTGCATTACCAACATAGCAATCATCTACATATGTAGTAATTTCTGGCTTCTTTCCTACCGTTTGAGGTCAGAAAAATGCCTTAAACATAAGATCCAGCACAAAGCCCTGTAGCACAGCTCTCTAGTCATACAGTTAATTTGAAGACTGGTTGCGCAGTTTGATTCACTGAGTTGGTGTCCATTTGCAGTTAACGTGCTGACCTAAGGAACAATATCTTCACATGGAACTATGTCAAAGGCCTTACCTAAAGTCAGGATGACTGTATGTATAGTAAGGTATTCATCCAGGTCTGCTGTAGATACCGTATATAACTCTCATAAACCATAAAACATTAGCACTGTAGCACTCTGTGGAGGCAGAGTATAAACTGTAGCAAATGTCTGCTACATTTGTAGCAAGCAATTTGCTACAGTTCAAAAAGAAGAATTTTTTTGTAACTAAAACATGAGCACTGTAGTGTTTCGTACAGGCAGAATGTAAACTGTACCAAGTGTTTGCTACATTTATAGCAAGCAGTTTGATACAGTTTAAAAGAAGGATGCTTTTTTAATAAAATATGTTGAAGAAGAAGTTGGACAGGGCACAAAAATGAGATCTGAATGGCTAGGACAGGTGGGATGTGGGATGTATCGTGCATCTAGTTACCTGGTTGTTGTAACAGTAGAAGGAACATTTGTGGGTTTTTTTGCTCTTCAGTGGAAGAGCTTGGGGGGGGGGCTTGTTTGCAGTACCAACCTAGGACACTGGTTAAACCAGATATGCTTCTGTTACTGCCTGTTAGCTTGCCCTCCCTCTTCCATCCCTTCTTTAGTGTAAAGTATATGTCTTGAGTGATACTTGAGTTTGCAGAGCTGGTCTTCACACAGACGAACCTGTATCCATTAAAGACAAATGGAAGATTTACACAGCACAAGGGTGAAGTAATCATGTGATTTAATTTTGAGATTAAATGGAGCCATATGTACCTACAGAGAGTAGTTTAAGGATGACTCTCCATAGATTATAGTCTTTTTTGCTTCTAATGGGTTGCCATTCAGACACTGCTATTTGACAACTGTTGCTTTGTTTTGTCTAATGCCTCTTTTGTTACTTTACTTTGATTTTCTGTTTCATTCCCTCACTTCTCTTTATCCTTTGTATATTTCTTCTCTGCATCTTTCTGCTAATTTGTAGCCTTTTTACTTTCTTCAGTAACTGAGTTGTGACCCAGTAATAATAAAATACAAGGAAATAGATTCATAGTGTTGTGCATATTCCAAGGCCAGTGAGTCTTATGACCATTCAGTCCTTGCCAGTGCCCTCCCTCGAGCAGTACTTCCTTTCTCCAGGAGGGTCATAGCAGTCAATCCTGGTGTAAATTTGTGGATACTCATCCAGTCATCTAATTTATGTTTAAAGGAAGATAATGACTTGTACTGCTTCGTATATAGGGAAGCTTTATTCCAGGGCTTGGAAGGTGCCAGATTATAAAACTGGCACTCCACTGTGTTTTATTTATCTTCTGGTTAACTCACTATTACTGATTACTCATTATTATTATTTATTACTGAACTTTATTCATTTTGTTCATGTTTTAGTGCTGATCCTTCATCAATTCCCAAGTATTTATACACCCCCTCTTGCTCAAGTTCTTTTATATCACATTCTTGTCCCAAACTGATGTTTTCCTGCTGCTGCAATTTTCCTTTTTTAAAGGTTGCTTTTGCACACTTATCAAGACCAAATGACATTCCAATATCATCTGAACAAGTTTTGACAATCTGCAGCTGTGCTTTCAGTTCCTCATCTGATGAGCTATACAGTTTTAAATCATCGACAAAGAGAAGATGAGAAGTCATTAGACTTGGTTGTTTTCTAGAAGCCAAATTATAGCCAAGGCCTAAGTGGTTAAGTATACAGTTTAATGGATTAATAGCAAGGCAAAATAGCAACGGTGACACAGAGTCACCTTGGAATATCCCCCTTTGAATTTTTATCCCTGGGATAATAATCTGTCCTTTATTATGGCTTAATTGCAAAGTAGTCTGCCACTGTTTTATGGTTACTGTAATGTAGTCAATCAGTGTAGGGTTTCTCTTATACATTTTTAAGCACTCTTTTATCCATGAATGTGGGATACTATCAAATGCTTTTTTGTAGTCTATCCATGCCATACTTAGATTCTTCCCCTTCCTATAGTTCTCCACTATAACTTTGTTTAACAACACATGATCCTTTGTTCCATATGACTTTCTTTTATTGCCCTTTTGTTCTACTGCCATAATTGAGATTTCTTCTAAATGACTATAAACTCTGTCAGCGTCAATTCCCATGTATAGTTTATACGTCCTTGGAAGACAAGTTATCGGTCTATAATTTTTAGGGTAGCTTGCAGGTTCACTCTTAAATAAGAGCATTGTTTTTCCTGTTGTTAACCAGTGTGGTGTGTGTTTGGGGTGCACATATAAATAGTTCTTACTCATGGCTAAATGCTCGTGCAAAGAAGTTAATACTTTAAGCCAAAAGTTAGGTACTCCATCTGGGCCTGGGGTTTTCCAGTTAGAGGCTTTTCTTAACTTTGTTAAATTCTCTTTGGCTGTTATTTCATCCCATTTCATATCCTGTACCTTTAAACTTCTTATTCTTTCTTTTACTTCTTCTATCCATTTAGCATCTTTGTTATGTTCCACAGGATCTTCATAGATACTTCTCCAAAATGTATCTACTTCATCTTTTTTTTGGCAGTATTTCAATTCCTTTTACCTTATTTTCCAATTCTCTATAAAACTTTTTTGGGTCATCAATAAATTGCTTATTTTGTGCTTTTCCCTTATATTTATCTTCATAGCTTCTAAGTCTTTCTGCCTGGTTTGAAATTTTAAATTTATTTCCAATAGTGCATAATAGATCCTGGTCTGTTCTAATACTGCATATTGCTTTTATCACATTTCTCTTTCTCAGTATATTTGTTGATCTATTCCCTCTTTTATAATCTTCTAACAATGACACTTCTTGTCTTAGCTGCTTTATAGTTTTCTCTATTCAATATTTCCATGATGGTATTCACTTTCGCCCCCTCTTTTTCCTTGCTACCCTGTGTTCCTGTGGTAGAACTTTATCAGTTATTAATTTAGCATCACAGTAATATATTCTGTTTACTTCTGTTATATTGCATGGGTCTCTATGGACAGTCCTAGTTACTGTGTTCATTTGTTTTATCAAGCTTCTGACTTTTGGGGTTTTATTAACCTTCAGCAGTCTATTTCTCTCATTGATCTTGATATAGCTGTCTTTGTCTATTAAATCAAGCAACTCTTCTCTTAACTTCTTTTCTTCCACACTGAGGGCACATCTCTTGTTTTCTGTTTCCTGCAGGCATTCTATAGAAAGTTCTATAGCATCTTCCTGTGGCACATTCTCTTCAATTTCATCCTGTGTCATCTGTTGTTTGGTCATATGGGAACTCACTGGCCTATCACTCCTCAACATTGACTGCATCAGAGTTTCCACAGTTTCCTGTTCCTTTCCTTGCTGTCTAGCTTCAAATGAACATTTATACTCTTTTCCTGTGGAAGGCTCCAAAATATCTTGATATGGCACCTGACCAGTTGCTTCCTGTTCCACTGGTTTCCCCTTAATTTGGATATCCATTGCTCTATCCTGTTGTGGTGCTTTCTGTATTCGATTTACTACACTGAATCCTTCACTTTGCAGCTGTTCCATAACCTCAGTTTCTATTTCTTTGACTTCTCTATTACTAACCTTTTTCTACTTTTCCTCTTAGTCTTCTTATTTTTTGTATTGTTAAGTTTTTCATATCCAGATTCCTTTCCCTATATTTTTCTTCAAATATCTTTGGTGCTGTTCTTTTTGTATTGGTTAGTTTTGCTTTCTCCTTTGCATAAATATTACACCATATTAAATCTCTTTTCCTTTCACCTGTCCATATTTCTTTTTCACATGTCTTCTGATCTTCTTGCTTTTCCTTATTCTGGGGACTCACTCCATCATATTGTGATGTAGTCTGTTTTAGACCTTCTACATTAAATCCTTCACTTCGCAGGCACTCCATAACTTCACCTTCTATTTCTTTAACTGCTGCTTTACTAATCTTCTTTTCCATATTACATCTTTGTGATATTAATCTTTTTATTGTGAAATTTTCCATATCTGGATGCCTTTGCCTGTATTTCTCTTTGAATGTCTTTGAGACTGCCTTCTCTATATTAGTTAACCTGGCTTTCTCCCTTGCATAAATATTGCACCAAATCAAATCTCTCTTGCTTTCCCATGTCCATATTTCTTTTTTACATTTTCAAATATCTGTAGGTTTTGTTATTTATATTTTCTCACTTCCTCAGATGCTTCTTTTTCCAAACAGATCAAAACAGTTTGTTGTGAGGGTCAGGAGCTATGAATCCAGGTGCGTTACAATTATTGGATTTTATCAGGTAAGTTTTACTCAAGGATTTCACAAATCATGTGTGTGCGATGGTTTTAGACATAAAATAGACTGTCAGTAGGGGAGGGAAACAGACCTCTGTTCTTGTTAGCAGTAATGTCTGGCCTCCGGTGAAATTCTCATTTGGAATGCACCATTGAATACTCCGAACACTCAGAACAGCGATTTTTTTCCCAGGGAAAAAAATCGCTGTTCCGGTACAAAATGAGGAAACACACGAACACTGAATACTGTTTCTAATGTGGGGGGCTTTGCCCCTCACACCCTGCCTACTTAAATATACCAACTCCAAGATCGCACCACAGTGGAGGAAATAGCAAAGCCGCAGAACTGGCCAACCAAATTCTTTTCCTGGGAAAGAATTCGATGTTCTGCGGCTTTGTTATTTTTAGACTTCGAACTTCCCAGTTCGAAGTTACGGCATTCAGACTAGTGAGCGTTCGGACTTCTGATATACACCCAAATAATATAATGCCTAGAAATTAGGTATTTATCAAGTTGAGATTAAAATAAATGAATTCCGGAGCTGAACACAGCAGAAAAAATCAGGAACTGGAGTGTCATATAGTGGGAAAGAGCTGCATGGGGAGAGTTTCTGGGACACAAATCTGTCCCGCCAACAAGTCCTATTGATGTCACAGACCAAGTTGAGCTCTCTCTTGCGGGTTACTTGAGTGGAGCTTGACTTATGGATATGCAGCAGTCCCATCAGGGTGGGGCCTGAGATTGCTCTGTCTGGTATACAAAGCAATCTCAGACCAAGCCCAGATGGGACTGCTGCATATCCGCAAATCAAGCTCCACTTGAGTAACCCACATGTGAGACCTCAACCTGGTCTGTGACATCAATAGGACTTGTTGGTGGGACAGATTTGTGTCCCAAAGACTCCCTCTTTTGTGGAACAGACTCCCTCACCACATAAAGCAGAGTAGCTCATTAAACCTTTTTAAGTGCAACCTGGATAACTGGATGGGAAACAGAAAATACACCCCTGAGATTCCACCTGTGTCCCTGTTGGACAGTGGCATATGGTGCTGAGTTGTTGGAACATGGGCTAAATTCTTGGCTAGGCTTGTAAGGGCCTCAGGCTGAACTGCCTAGTAACTTCCTATGATCCTATAGTAGTGCAATGGATTTGTAGAGGAGGTAAAGGATTTGCAGAGGAAGAGCTGTAGTACCTAGTAAAGTGCAAGTGGGTCAGGGAATTTTGTTAGCACTATGGAATAAATTAGCAAAATTAACAAAGAGGGCTTTTGCATCTGTGGTGCTACAGGCAGTACACTGAGACAATTCAAGGACATTCAGTGGGACAAAGATGATTGCCCAGGTTTCTTATTAGATTACAAAGCAGTGTATACAACAAGAGATACAGAAAATGAATAGTAGCAAAAGAGATGTGAAAATTAGAATACGGTTGGAGCAAGTTGTACAGACAGACAAACACCAGAGATTGTACTATACATACACACAAGCCAAATGAAAATAAATAGATGTAATCTCATAAAGATGAGCAAAAGCCTTGCTTAAAACAATAAGACAATTACAGATATGCAAATATGTAGCAGTAGAATAGCTTAATCTGGATCAACCAAGTTGGGTGTATCAGATTAGAGATGTGGGTTAATTATGCAGGTGAAGTGGAGCAGGGTATTTACTTGCAGTGTTGCTAAAGAAAGTAATGAAAACTGTACACACTCTGTCAAAACAAAAGAACTACCAGGAATTGATACTGAACCGCATCTGTTATACTTGTTTAAGGAATTGCTGTGAAGTACCAGTTATACTTCTTTTTTAATGATTTATACATGTCGAAATATGATGATGAGACAGGTACACTACACACCACATATACTGCTAACTTACACCCATTCATACTTTACTGTGATTTTTCTTTATATTAATTACTTAAGATTATTGATTTGCTACCCACATTCTGGTTTACAATAGCAGTATATTTTCAGAGTCACATTATGTAACTAAACTGGAACACTTCTGAGCAGCAGACATTACAACACATAAAATTTGGTGGCAAAGATCCTGTTTGTTTTTTTTTTTTATAGTTAAACTCTGCAGTATTTACATTTTGAGTTCTCTGGAAAGCTGCTGAAAAATTCAGATTTCCCCTTACGACTCTGGCTGTCATTTCAAAACAGGAAAAATCGATTCCTTTATGCTATTCCTGGCATCATGTCAGGCATAAATACGATTGAATATCTATATCTATATCTATATATCTATCTATATATATATCTATCTATATATATATATATATATATATATATATATATATAGATATATATAGATATATATATATATATATATATATATATGTACACATATATATATATATATATATATATATATATATATATATATATATATATATATATATATATATATATATATATATATATATATATATATATATATATATATATATATATATATATATATATATATATATATATATATATATATATATATATGTATGGGATCCGTACAGATACTTGACTGCATATTTCACTGAATCCCAATTTGGTGAGCATACTTGCGTGAAAGTGCTGTTCACCGAAGCAACACTTTTGCGTAAGTATGCTTGTTGGTCCGGTCGTACTATGGTGCAGTAAGGGAAAATTCCCTTTCCCCCACTGTAGTGCAACCTCGGAGTGAGAATATTAAAGTAGGTAGGGTGTGGGGGGTGCAGGGGAGCTTGCCCCCCTGCATTCAAGTAGATTTTGTGTTTTTTTTTTTTTAACATACTTTAACGAAAGCGCTTATCTAAGCTAATACTTGCTTTAATGTAATTTGGTAGTCTGTTCCAAGCATCAGCTACTCTGTCAGAGAACCAATTAGTACACTTCTCATTCCTATAGAATCTTCTACATAGGTTATCTGATGATTCTCTAGTACTTTTTGATAACCCCAATCATTCCCAGAGGTAGTTGTCCCTAAATGCCCTATATACCTGAATAAGATCTCCTCATAAATATCTGTAAGAGACACTGTACAAGTTCAGATATTTTGGTCTTTCATAATAACTTAGATTTTCACATCCATGGATGCCCTTAGTATATTTCCACTGTACTCTTTCCAGTTTATTCATGCTTGTTTTCCTATAGGGTTTCCATATTGTTATTCCATACTCAAGTTTGGGTCTAATGTAACTAACAAGCAATGACTTCATTATGTTTGATTTCTTAGACTTTATACATCTTTTTATAGAACCTGTAGTTCTATAACTATCATTATTCAGTTGGTTGATATGATTAGAAAAACTCATAGCTGAATCTACCCATATACCCAGGCTCTTAAATGAGTCTACAGTTTCAATCACTGTGAGCTGTATTAAATATTCACCTTTCAGTTTATGTCTCCCAAATCTCATATGCTTAGTTTTTGATGTACTTATCAACATATTATTCTCCTGTGCCCAAATGGTCAATTTAGTCAAATTATTTTGCAGACATGCCTTATCTGTAACACTTGCAATCATTTTACCTAATTTCAGGTCATTAGTATATAGACTGTAGAACACCTCAGATGAAAAGTAAGGTCTGAAAGATACAATCTAAACAAGTAAGGGCCTAGTGCAGAGCCCTGTGGGACACCTTGACTATAACCAAGGATTTCACTTGTCCAGCTGGTGTGTGATACTTGCCATGCCCTATTTGTAAGCCATGCAGCTATCCATCTTATCAACAGTACATCAATACCTAGTTGTACTAATTTATTGATCAGTGTTTTGTGCACGACCCTGTCAAATGCTGAAGTTAAATCTATATAAATCATATCACAGCACAATTTTTCATTCACAGCTGTTATTATATTGTTATAGAACATCATGTTACGGGTGGTAATAAATCTATTTTCAACGTATGCATGCTGATATATGGTTTCAAGTCCCAACCTATCCAGTTCTGACAATAACTTATCCAGTATTACCTTCTCCATTATTTTTCCACAACATGAAAGTAGACTTAAGGGTCTATATGATTCTGGGTTTGTCCTTCTCCCCTTTCCCTTAAAGACAGGTTTAATAAGTGAATGTCTCCTATCTTGGGGAATCTCCCCATATTTATATGACCTAGTGAATAATAGATGTAATGGCAGTGTAAGTTCTTGCTTAAGTGTTCTCGGGTCATTGCTACTTATTCTGTCTCCTCCCTGTGCTTTGTTTGGATCCAGTTTGCACAGTTCTTTTTCAATATAATCTAGTTTGATTCCAGTATCTGGGGTTACCTGGATGTCACTAGGACAACTTACCACTCCTTTTGTGGAGCCAAACTGTTTTGCATAAGATTTTGTAAATATATCTATAATCTATTGTGTCTGAGAATAAATTTTAGAATCTGCACATAGTTTATCAATTTGTGTATCTTTACTCCTTCCACATCTTATCTATCTATAGAAAGGTTTCCTATTATGCTCAATATCTTTATATAAATTTTCTTCAAAATTTTCTTGATCTTGTCTAACACTATGCTTAATCTGTTTGTCCAGCTCGTTTAGTTCAGTTTTCAAAGTTGTAGTTCGACCTCTCTTCCACTTCTTATATTTTTTTGTCTCTCACCTTAATCAGGTATATTGTTCTTATGGAAATCTACCCCTCTGATGTTGCATGCCTAGATCCTAATGTTAAACATTTTTTTGACTTTTTGCACTCAAACAATTTATCTTTCAAAACTATCCACATTCCATCTGCAATTTTTCCACTGAACACATCACTACAGCTAGTTTTATATAGTAACTGTTTTGATTCCCTAAAATCTGTAATTAACCTTTTGTCCATTGGCTTAGATTTCAGTTTGGCAGAATTTTCTAACAACAAATTAATCTTTATGACCCCATGATCACTGCACATCAATGGTGGTAAAACTTGACTTGAAGTTAACAGTAATTTCTTTGGGAACACAAACAATATCTCGTATATTCCATCCCCTGGTAGTTTTTTTTACAATCTGAAGCATTTGTTGTTCCTGAATATACTCTGTGAATAATTTCTTTACTAACGTTGAATCAATATTATTCCAGTCTGTTTCTAGTAAATTTAAGTCCCCAGCTAATATTATTCTTCCCTCCTGTGTTTCATGTAAGAAATGTATGAATTCCTCTAGGTCATCTGCACTTGACTTTGGTGGTCTGTACTCTCCAACAATTGTTATATGTTCCAGGGTTGTATTTATTGTCACAGTTACACAGTCTATAGTATTGGTGTTATCATTGAACATGTAATAATCACAAGTCTCATAGCTATCTTTAATCCCTGTCATAACACACCCACCTGATTTTTTGTTAGGATGTCTGTTACAGTAAAAACATTTATACCCTGACAGAACTGGTTTCCAGTCATTGTTCTTTAACCATGTTTCACAAAGTATAACAACATCAATCTTGTGGGAACGTAGCAAATTTTCAATAAAGAAACTTTATTATTAATGCTCCTAGCATTAACAGCCATCAGAGATGCATCAAATGTTGCTATCCGTGAACTGTTACATTTTTGACCTGGCAAAAATCCTGGCTAGCGTTTGTCAAATATTGCAAAATATCTGCTGCAAAAATTCTCTTCCCTGATCTAGACAAATGCACACCATCCTGTCTGAATACATGTGTGCCCAAAAGAAGGCTTGGATGCTCTACACATTTCCATTTTTTAAAACAACATTGTTTCCAGGTAGGTATTTATCCAAAAAAACTTTTCATTCACAGTGACCTGACTATCCTTTCTATAGGTGATTTGTGAAAAATATGTCCTGACACCAGTATAAGCTATACTATCTAGGAGGGCTGTCAGTTCCCGACTAACAGTCAGAGAATCTTTGTTGGTGACATAATTTGTACCGACATGAATAAAAACAGATCCATACTTCCTTATATTAAGGCGTTCCAAGACTTGTTTCACATCGTCTATTTTTGCTCCTGGCAAGCATAACACTACTCGATGCTCATTATCATCTCTGCAAATATAAGTATCAGTTCCTCTAACTGAATCTCCAATTACAAGAATATCTTTGCTGACCATCTCTGAAGAATCTTCAGCTTCAAATACAGTCATTTCTGCTCTATCAATTGTTATGAAGGATAGATCTTCATCATTATTAGTCTTATTAATTCCTCTGTTTTCATTGCATATTAAATTCTCATCTAGCTGGCATTGTAAATCTACAGCTTGAGCCATGTAGTCAACATCTGTCTTTCTCTTCTTTTTTCTTACAGTAATGTTCTTCAGTCCTTCCACGTTCAGTTTTGATTTCTTCTTTTTCACCTGCCCTTTGCCTCTTTTTTCTACCTTTTCCATTGGAAAGGTGATGCCTTTTTCTGTAGACTGAGAGTTTTCTGATAGACAGCTATCTTCATTCCCTGTCACCAGTGTATTACATAACAAAGCAGAATCCTTTTTACTACGTATTCTCTTTCCTTTACAGTTATTAGTCAGTTTCTTTTTCTTCCTTGTTATTTGTTGAGAACGTCTTCCTTTCTTTCTTTTTTTGTTTCCTTCTAAACAAATTGGATCCTCAGATTGCTGAGTACTTACATCCATGATTCCATAGTTCTCAGGGGCCTTGTCATGTTTCATAGGAGTTGAATGTTCTTTGCAGAAAATAGATGCATCATTTCCTGAATCTGTTCTATTTGTTCTATGCCTAACATTATTTAGTTCAGCAGTCCAGTCATTAATATATGAAACAACAGTTCTCCAAACCATGCCAATTGCACATGTGCAATCATCATCATTAAGTCGAGATTTGCTTCTAACAATGGTAAGCAAATCATCCGACATTTGACACGAGGAACAAAGATCACCAGTGTTAGCTGTTACCTTTAAATATGCATAGCATTTATTACACTGTACAAGATACTTGTGCATTAGCAAATCATTAATTGCATACTCATTTAAGGAATCCATATTCAGCTTTAATTGAATAAAATATTGCAAAGGAAAAAAAATTACACAAAGTCAGTAGCAAAGAATTCAAAGGAACTTAAATCAACTTCTATGACAAAAATTATACCAGCAATATCCAACTAAATAATAAAATGCAATAAAGTTGTTCTGACCATACAAGTTCTACCAGCCAGCCAGAAGTTGTAATTTCTTTACGTTGAAGGCGTGTAGTAGCTTCTGCTCACTATAGCTCACAGCTGCACCTCCTTTTAACAGTAAAAATAAATAAAACTTCTCTTACCAGTCAATTCCACAACAAATCACAAATCAAGACAGGATTGTTTTGATATGCTCAGAATTTTCCTCTCTGCAGTCTATGTAAATCTATAGCTGTCTAGGCCCCTTGTGGTGTCTAGAGCTTGCCTGTTCAAAACCTATCCCTTTCTCACAACCAAAAGTGAAACTAAAGGTAAAACAACAAAATATGAATCAAAGTAAAGCTTGTTAATAAGCAGTCTCTTCCTACCTGCAAACAGTTAAAATAGTGATAACAAATGCAATATAAATTCAAATAAAACTGCTCTTACCAGTCAACTCCACAACAAATCACAAACCAAGACAGGATTGTTTTGATATGCTCAGAATACTTGTTACTAGCTATAAACTGATTGTTGCCTGTAGTAATTGACCTAGTCTAGCTCTCATCCTTCCAACCAACATCAAGAAAATTTTCTTCCACACACTGCTCTAACCCACAACTACCAACCACTAACTTCAGTAATCTAACCTCTGTCGCCAAAAATGTTAGAAGCATAAGAAATAAAACAACTGAACCACAAGCCTGCATTACTCAGCACAAGCTTGATATCCTTGCTATAATTGAAACTTGGTTTAAACCCAATATAAACAACTCTGAAATTATATTCCCTACCTATAATATCATCTGTAATGACCGTATAAAGAGGAAAGGTGGTGGTATTGCTTTAATATTTCCAAAAAACTACCACATTTCAACCTACAATAAACTAATACCAAAATTAATTTTTGCAGAGCTTTTTACTACTTTACTGAAAATAAACAAATGTAAACAAATATGTATTACTGTCTTTTACATCCTTCATGGTGACAATACAGCTACACTGGAAGATATCTTACATTTAATATCCATAACATTTCCCCAAGAAAAAATACTTCTAGGTGATGTCAGTATCAGTTAGTTGGACAGAACCTCTAACTCCCCTACAACTAGCATGAACTTATACAGTTTAGTTAATAGCCCCACAAATTACAGCAAAATAACAAATTCCTTATTAGATTGGAACCTAGTATCAGACCCAAGCAAATTCACCACAACAGTGTGAATGTCAGACTCCCTCAACGAACATCTCCCAAGCTGTACAATGAGACATTTTAGACATCCACGTAAAGAACATGTTCATAAAACAACTCACAGCCTGTCCAAGTTTATCTAGAAATATTCATTGCTACCCTATTGTCTGTTAATTGGGACATCCTAAACATCCTCCTCTTAGATGATGCTGTAAATGAATTCAGTGCACCTTTCCTAAATATCCTAAATAGCCTTGCACCTCATAGGTGGAAGAGTCTAAAAATAAATAATGCAATTTGGCTATCCAAAAAGAGTAGAATGTTAATGCAGGATAGAGAAAAAGCATAGAAAGAATGGAAAAAATATAAAACACCTCAATATCTTGAAAACTTCAGAATGCTCCACAACCATACAAAAAAGCAAAAGAATGAGGACAAAACTATACTGTATCAACTTTCAGAACAAGGACAGGTACCTTACATCCTTCTAAGGAGAGAATTTCTGATTGAAGGCTCAGTGTCTGTTATTCTAAAAGTGTATTAGTTCTGGTTTAAGCACTTGGGCTCCAGGCCAGTTATTTTACATTAAGAAGATTTGTGGTCTGCACTCTTGTGGGAGGAAAGGCAAGATTCTGCCCTTCTGAGCTGGGAATTTCTGGTTAAAGGCTTATTGTGCCTGCTTGTTTGATCTGTTTCTTTCTGAAATTTGTGTGCCTTGTTTACTGTAGCCCAGAAGTTAGTAGTTTATTGGCCATTTTGGGCTAATTTCTATCTCTTTCATTTCCCTGCTATAAAAAACGCATTTGCGTGTTTTTGCGTGCCGGGCAGTGCTGGTTAGCTAGGGTTAAACTATTCCCAGCTCCACAAAGTCTGCTCTTCAATTTTTCCCTTGGAACTAGACAAACCTTCAACTTAAGTACTCAAACCATTCATTTCACAGCCCAGCACTTGCAGCTATCCATCTTATTAAGAGTCCATCAATACGTAGTTCTAATTTATTGATCAGTGTTTTGTGCATGACCCTGTCAAATGCTGAAGTTAAATCTATATAACTTACATCACAGCACAATTTTTTCATTCATAGCTGTTATTATATTGTTATAGAACATCATGTTACAGGTGATAACAGATTTATTTTCAACATATGAATGCTGATATATAGTTTCAAGTCCCAACCTTTCCAGTTCAGACAATAACTTATCCAATATTACCTTCTCCATTATTTTTCCACAACATAAGGGTGACATAAGGATCTGTATGACTCTGGGTTTGTCATACTCCATTTTCCTTAAATACAGGTTTAATAACTGCATGTCTCCAATCTTGAGGAATTTCTCCATATTTATATGACGTAGTAAGTAATAGATACAATGGGACTGTAAGTTCAAGTGTTTTCAGGTGATTATTATTAATTCCATCTCCTCCCTTTGGTTTGTTTGCATCCAGATTGCATAGTTCCTTTTCAATATAATCTAATTTGATTTCAGTATGTTTGGTTACCTGGATATCACTAGGACAACTTATTACCCCTTTTATGGACAAAACTGTTTTGCAGACGATTTTAACTATATCTATAATCGGTTGTGTCTTAGAATAAACTTTAGAATCTGTACACAGTTTATCAATTTAATGTATTCACTCCTTTCACATCTTATGTATCTATAAAATAGTTTCCTATTATGTGCAATATCTTTATATACATTTTCTTCAAATTTTTATTGATCTTGTCTCACACTATGTTTAATTTGTTTGTCCAGCTTGTTTATTTCAGTTTTCAAAGTTGTAGTTCAACCTCTTTTATTTCTTTTTTGTTTTTCACCTAAATAAAGTATATTGTTCTTATGGAAATATATCCTACTGACATTGTCTGCTTAGATTCTGATGTTAAACATTTTTTTTTTATTTTTTGCATTCAAACTATTTCTCTTTTAAAACTTTCCACGTCTTCTGCAGTTTTTCCACTGAATGTATCGCTCAAATTAGTTTAATGTTGTTACTGTTTTGCTTCTATATAATCTGCTATTAATCTTCTGCGCATTGGTATAGATTTCAGTTTGGCAGAATTTTCTGGCAACAAATGAATCTTTATAACCCCATGATCACTGCACATCAACAGAGGTAAAACTTAACATGAAGTAACAGCATTTCTTTAGGAACACAAACAATTTCTAGTATGTTCTGTTCCTTGGTATTTTTTTTACAATCTGAAGCAATTCTTGTTCCTGAACATACGTTGTGAATAATTTCCTTACTAATGTTCTTGATTCGCAGTTACACAATCTATAGTATTGGTGTTATCACTGAATATGTAACAATCACAGGTCTCATACCGATCTTTAATCCATACCGTGACACCTCCACCTGATTTTTTTTGTTAGAATCTCTGGTACAGTGAAAACATTTATACCTTGACAGAACTGGTTTCCAGTCATTGTTCTTTAACCATGTTTCACAAACATTAACAACATCAGTCTTGTGGGAATGTAGCAAATTTTCCAATAGAAAAAAAATATTATTAATGCTCCTAGCATTAACTACCATCAGAGATGCAAATGTCGCTATCTGTGAACTGTTAAATTTTCAAACTGGCAAAATTCCTGCCTTGTGTTTGTCAAGTATTGCAAAATATCTGCTACAAAAATTCTCTTTCTTGATTCTGACAAGTGCAATCTATCCTGTCTGAACATATAAAAAGAACTCTGGTTCGGCAAGCTACCAAGGAAGTCCACAAAAGTAATAGAGCAAAACTGTTGAAATCCACTAGTATGCTGAGACGTGACTGTAAAAAATCCACAAGTTTAACAGCAGAAAGTTGTAGTTAATCCACAAATTTATTAAAACTGTTTGAAGCGCTTTTCGTTTGCCTAACTGGCAAACTTCATCAGAAACAAATTCAAAAAGGAAATGTCTCCAATTTATAAGAACAGCTGGTTAACATTAACCAATTATCACACATTAACTTAAAAATTTAAAAGCACCCTAATATATAAGAAACAGCAACACCATGCACATAAAAAACAACAATTTACTCATCTGTAAACGGACTTTAACACTCTACTATAACTAACTGATAACAACATAATAAAGCGGATGACTGTCACTAAGTAACCAGCTTAAGAAAAAGTCAGAAATTTACCTCCTTAAACTTTTTAGTTTTAAAACACTACTGATTCAACAAGTATCATTTAGACCTGGTGGACTGTAGGCATTCAGCCTTACTTGCCAAGTTAGTTCTAGTTCTTCTAACTTTAGGGGTCTAGGACCACCCCTGCTGTCATACTTAACTTGGTCTATAATAATGAACTTAAAGGCATGATCCTGATTGCTAGAGATGTGCTTAGCTAAAGCATTCTCTAGTCTGTGTTTATTGATCACATATTGGTATTCATATATTCTGTCATGGAGCCTCCGCTCCATTTTTCCTATATAGAAAACAAGACAAAGTTTACACCTAGCTAAGTAAACCACAAAACTGGAATTACAGTTAAATTTGTCCTTAAGCTTGTATTGTATACCATTAATGTTAAAATTATTGGTAACCTCCACATATTTACAATAGTTACAACTTTCACACTTGTTCATACCACTACAACGGACTATTGGAATACTTTGTTGTTCCAAGAGGGCCTTTAAATTCTTCCCTCTTCTAAAAGTCACCCTGAGAAAATCACCAATTTTGGTGTATATATTTGGATTTGTTTTAAATAATTCCCAGTTTTTCTGTAGTATTCCAATACATGAGTAACTATGCATGGTGTACGTGGTGATGAAACTTAACGAAGCATCTTTACGTTCACTAATCTGAGTAGTAGAACTTCCCACCAGGTGCTCAACAGCTTAGTTGTGGTTATCTAAAGAAGAAGTTAATAAACTCCTAACACTCAACAATGGCATATACACTTTATCTGCTCTCTTAGCCTTAACTTCTTTTATCAGGTCATCCAAAAGTGGTTCAGGGTAGCCACGATGCATGAACATACTTTTCAGAAGGGAACATTCTTCAAGGAAGTCTTGATCCAGACTTATCATTCTTGAAGCCCTCACTAACTGGCCTTTTATAACTGACCTCTTTTGATAAAAAGGATGGCTACTAGAAAAATGGAGGAACGTGTTAGAATACGTACTTTTCCTATAGTACATAATAATATAAATAATAAACATATGTCTGAACATATGTAAGCCCAAAATTAGGCTCGGATGCTCTACATATTTCCATTTTTTTAAAACAGGATTTTTTTTTCCATTTAGGTATTTACCCAGAAAATCTTTTCATTCACTGTGACAAAACTGTCCTTTCTATATATGAAAAATGCATCCTGACACCTGTACAAGCTATGCTGAGAGGGCCGTAAGTTCCCTGCTAACCGTCAGAGAGTCCTTGCGGATGAGATCATTTGTACCAACATGAGTAAAAACAGATTCATACTTCCTTACATTAAAGTGTTCTAAGGCCTGCCTCACATCCTCTTTTTTTGCTCCTGCACTATTTGCTGTTCATTATCTTCTCTGCAAGCGAACATATCAGTTTCTCTAAAAGTTGAATCTCCAATTACAAAAATATCTTTTCAGACCAGATCTGAAGAATCCTCAACTTCTAGTTCAGTAATAGCTGCTCTATCAGTAGATACACAGGAATGATCTGCATTACCATTAGTCTTATTAATCCCACTGTTTTCACTGCTTGTTACATTTTCAGGCATACAATTCTCATCCAGCTGGCTTTGTATATCCACAGCTTGAGCCAGATTGTCAACACCCGTCTTTCATCTTTTTTCTTACAGTAATGTTCTTCAGTTCTTCCATGTTCAGTTTTGATTTCTTCCTTTTCACCTGCAGTTTCACCTGCCTCTTTTGGAAAATGATGCCTTTTTATTTCGACTGAAGGTTTTCTGACAGAAAAAAAAATATCATTCCCAGTAATCTGGGTGTCACATAACAAAGCAGTATCCTTTTTGGTATGTATTCTCTTTGTTTTGCAGTCATTTATCAGTTTCATTTTTCATGTTTGTTATTTGTTGTGAACATATTCCTTTCTTTTTTTTTTAATTTCCTTCTATACTCTCTGAATCCTCAGATTGCTGAATACTTGCATCCAGAATTCCAAAGTTGTCACTGGCATTATCTTGTTTCATACGGGTTGAGTAATCTTTACAGACAATAAACGCATTCTTTCCTAAATGTGTTCTATTTGCTCTTTGCCTAACATTATTTATCTCACCAGTCCAGTCATTAGTATATGTAACAACAAATCTCCAAGCTGTGTCAATCACACAAGTGCAATCATCATCAGTAAGTCTATATTTACTACTAATATTGGTAAGCAAATCATCCAACTTTTGACATGAGGAACACAAGTCACCAGTGTTAGCAGGTGTTATCTTTAATTATACAATAATAGTTCATTAGTATTGAAAAAACATGCACACTGATTGCTGTGCCTACTGTAAATCAAACATATACCCATAGAAAAATGTCTGGTCACTGCAGTACTATAAAGCAGCCAGACTTTTTTGTATTAGCATATGGTACAGAGGGATATGTCTCAACTATCCAGATTTTCGCTCATATTTTTGGTCTGTTCCTCATAAAATTTGTGGTTTTCTGACAAATCACTGAGGAATGAAGTCACTAAATAATGACACACATTTCAGTTTCAGACTTAATATCCTTCAGACAATACAAAATAACACCAATCGTATTATTCTCACACTTTTATGTGTGTAAGAGCAACATTTACAATCGGTACCCATTTTGGAGCCTTTGCCCCCCCCCCCCCTATTTATGGCTTTGTCCACATTTCTTGAGCTAAGAGCTTCATATGTAAGTACAGAGGGCAGAGCAAATACAAGGAAAATCAGATGCATTCTGCAAAATTAAAGAACTGTACCTGATTTTACTTGTATTGCTGCCCTGTCTCTCTTGCATCTCTAAACTGTTCAGATTTTATAATTGAAAAAAAAAGGCAACGGAGTTCTTCCTTTCTCCATTGCTTGTTTTCCATAACACTGAAGTACTATGTGTGCAAAACATCAACAAATGTGGAACAATCTGGAAACAATGCAGAGAAACACCAAGACTTTATTTAAGAAAATTAAGAAATTTCTTTCTTAAATAATGGCATTGTATAATAGCAATAACTGACTCATGGGTGTGGGTAGATGAGGATTTACCCCTGGGTTGGTTTTGTTTAATCACTTGGGGTGGCCCTCCTGATTAAACCTTGCCAACCGTGGGTAAATTCTCAATATACCCACACCCACTCATCACTTATTGCTTAAATATGCATAGCATTTTTTATACTGTAAAAGATATTTGTGCTTTAGCAATTTTTTTTTTATTTTTATTTAACATTTGTTGACCGGGAATGTCCGACTAGGTTCCACAGAGCCTGTTTTCAGCGGAGGCCCGGGGAGAAACGCTCCAGATGCATGTCTTTGGAATGTGGGAGGAAACCGGAGTACCCGGAGAAAACCCACGCGAACACAGGGAGAACATGCAAACTCCACACAGAAGGCACCCCAGCCAAGAATCGAACCAGAGAACCTCTTGCTGTGAGGCGACAACGTTAACCGCTGCACCACTGTGCCGCCCGATCATTAATGGCACACTCATTTAAGGAATCCATATTCAGCTACAAATAAATAAACATTCTAAAAGAAAAGAATAATCAGTTACCACAGAATTCAAAGAGAACGTAAATCATCCTCTAAGAGAAAAGTCACGCAAACTAAGTATTAAACTAAGTGCACTAAAGTTGTAACATGCAAGTTGTAAAAGTCACGCAAAAGCTGGAATTCCTTTACATCATCTACAAAAGTGGGCAGTAGCTTCTATTAACTATTGTTTGCAGTTGCACCTCTTTCTAACAGTAATCATTAATAAATCACAAACCAAGACAGGATTGTTTAGATAAGTACCGGATTGTCCTCACTGCAGTCTTTGTGAATTTATAGCTAACGAGGAATATTGGGATGGCTAGAGTTTGTCTGTCTAAAACCTGTCCATTTCTAACAACTAACAGAAAAGATTACAGGTAAAACAGCAAAACATAAATCAAAGTAAATCTTCTTGCCTATTAGCTATCCCTTCTTTCCTACAAACAATGAAATACAGTGTGAAAAAAATAAAAATATAAATTCAAATAAAAACTCTTTTCACCAAGCATCTGCACAATCAATCAAAACCAATACAGGATTGCTGAGATAAACTTTCATAGAAGAGAGAACAAGAAATAAGTTAAAGAGGGCAGGAGATGTACTCTGCCCACCTGTTGCTTACTCAAGGGCAGGATATATTTGGCAATACTGCTTGTATTGTAGTAGATAAGGAACAATAGCTAAAGATGATTTGTTGGTTTTCCCAGTTCCCCTGGCAAGTACTAGGAAAACATCAGGAAGGGGAGGAGCAGTTCGGTGCCTCCCTCTCAAAGTGACTGGTCAGAGTTGGTGGTGGAATAGGATGCTCCCCTCCTCAGTGACTATGATGGCAGAGTTTTGGTACTTTGTAAAGAGCAGCAGTTGTGTCATCTTTTTCTACCTCTAGAGGGGTGAATAGGGGGAAGTGCCCTTTTTTACCGGAATGTTAGGTGATACAAAATTGATAGTCACTTTAGCAATGGAGACAGAAAAATCACCTGCATCATCATCATAAGCCAGGGAGTCTTATTTTGCAGCAAAGACAGTAACAAGAGAGGCACACTTTCGCACTGACAATGACGAAAGGCAGTGTCATCTCCATTATCACCAACAGCAGAAGAAAAACATGGAGGGGACATTGACATTGGCAGAATACTGTATTGCCTGTGATAGTCTTAGCAGGAGCAGCAGATGATGGCCATCTGGTTGTTCTTACAGTGGAAAATATTAAATTAGACATAACAATCCAGTGGCATCAAAGTTCTCAGTGTTCTTTCAGGAGATCTTGTTACACTTGGATTGGATGAACATTTGGTAGAGGGGAGGAAGGGGGGTTATGAACCTGCTAGAACAACAAGTGTAATAGTAGCCCCACCACCATCAGTAAAAGCAACACATTTAATTTTTTTGTATTCTTCTGCCCAACCCTATGTCCGTCTAACCAAACCACTCTGCTGCTACCTTCCTTAAAATAAGATTAGATAATGAAATTATAATTGCCTTTCCTGCAAATTAAGTATTTTTTGTTAAGCAGCACAAAACACTATGATGGATTAGAACTGTTTTTTACCCAATGTATTGAATTGAAACAGAGGGTTCAGGCTGTGAGCTGTAGTTCCTGTGGTACAGTGTTTGATTCCCTCAGCCCTCATTCACCTACTGTGTGACCTTGAATAAGCCACCTAACCAGATTTTGCTCCCAGGTCTCCCTGAAAAGGTTTTCAGTCAGCCTTCTTGGTTTATAAATGGGTATTATAACTAATACTGTCACATATAGAGTGATACATGAAGTATGGTATGTCAGTCTTTAAAGGGAGATAAAGTTATTTTGTATTGTCTGTCATGTGACTCTACTTTCATCGTTAATCTTGGGTTAAGATGTAAATCTCTGACTCTTCACTGGACAATCCTTTACTATATGTCTGCTGTCCGTCTGCCTATGCTAGCATGGTGTCATAAAAAATATAATGAAGACACTAAACATGCATAGTGTCAGATCTAAACTTGTTTGTCATCAGAAGCTGCATTTTCATTCTGTTCTGCATGTTCTCTTCTTGCATGCTTTTGCCGATTTGCCTGTTCCTCAAATAGATTCTGTTTTATCACATCCAGGAACAGTGGAAATCCAAATCAGTATTTTCTGTTTTCTTGAGATAAGAACAGTAACAAGTCTCATTTTCAAATTTCCCACAAAAACATTTATTCTATGCACAGTACAAATTTGAATCGCACTCTAACAAAATTTGTTTTGTTTTCATATTCTAATGAACCACCAATGTTTTCTGCTGTAGAGTCTTCTATTTTTAAGCTGAAGATGACTTTACAACACCACCATCAGCTTTGAACCTTCATGGAAAAATTTCAGAAGGCTACAAGCTATGGACTCAGTATTTAGTATTTTGAGATACAGCTTACTATGAGCTGAACTGTCAATAAAGTAGAAGGTATTCAATGCAGTGTTCCTTCATGTCATGGGACGGCAGAGTTGGATTCATTGTGTAGTATTTTGAGCTAGATAATAAAGCAACTAAAGTACTTAAAACGTTTAACCTTAAACAGGAAACCAAAGGCAATATTTCAGTCTTAAAAAAATAAATCCTAAGCACACTCTGAGTCAAAAAATCATTACTAGAATCCAAGGAGTACAAGAGTGAATTGAAGCTTATGTAACCGAACTAAAGTACAGAACACAGGCCTGCAAGTTTGACAACCTAACTGATTAACTGACAAGGAGAAGAATTGTGGAATCACAAATAGGTCATGCTGTTAAAGAAAGCAAATCTGGATTTGGAAAAGTGATTGATGGATGTCGAGTCAAGTTTAAAATATTCAATTTAAAAGCATGACTAAGAAGTTGAAAGTATGCAAAAGAAAGCCGAGAAGAATTATATGTATTAAAATTATGAAAGGTATGTCATGTGGTCATTCAAAACATTCCACGCGGTGCCTGATAGTCAACAAACCACAGCCTGCGAAAGCACATAGGCTTTATTGGGGGATTAAAATCAGTTTGTAGGATTCTGTTAAAAAGTAAAATAAAGCGATTCACCAAGAAGTAAATGCAGCAGATGAATATGTGCAGAATAAAGCACAACTGAATCACATCTGGCAAAGACAATTCTTGTTAAGATAGTGATAAAACTATCTGTAACTGTTATAATGAAGCTATGACTTCAGTTCCACATACCAACAGTAGCAAAGATAAGGAATACATTAAAATGATCAAAGTACCAAAAGAGTGACTCACAAAAGATTGATCACAGTACGTCAAACATTTAAAATATTGAATCTAATAAGATTGAAAGAGGTACAAACTCTCCTCTTCCAACCCATAAACCCTACCACTAACTCTGGTCAAGCTTTGTTGGAATAGTGCTGGTGTTTCGGGAAGGGTTTTTCTAAGGTCTGGTATATGATTGAGGGTAGGGGCAGGATTAGCAATGGGTTTAACAGATATTAGTAAGGTGAAGCATAGGTGTGAAATGCAACCTTATAACCGACCTTGGAAAAATCTTTATAACACTACCTCTACACATATCATGTCAGATGCAACACACACACACACACACACACACACACACACACACACACACACACACACATACACTCAACCATCACCTAACTCAACCTTACCATGACCCTAAAAGTCACACGCATCCAACCCTAACTCCAACCCACACGCATTCGTAGTTGCACACACAGACTACAAATCCTGACTCTGCAAACCCACACTTAGCTGCAAAGCCCATGCATTTGATAATATGCATATTCAACATTCCGGCCAAACACAAAGAATGCTCGACATTCTGAATATTCAGTATTATGAATGATACCTCAAAGATAAATGTTGGTCAAAAAAGGTGATGATTAAAGGTATTCCTGTAATATTTATGCTAGATGAACAGGCAGAATGCAGTATAATGGTTTAATCTATATATAAGGAACTAGATTTAAAAAAAATTGTTTAAGTTAGCATGTATGTTTTTCACTTTTTCAGGGAATAAAATAAAGCCTTTGTGTCAGGTTTGGCTGGATTGTGAAAAGAAAATGTAAAGGCTACATATTTTTGTTTCACATGTTGCTCTTACAAACACAGATAAAACAACCAAACATTTTAGGTTACAATGTTTATGAAACACTGGGTGCAGTTGCAGAGTGATTCATTAGCTATTATAGTCTACAAAACAAGTAAAATGAAAGGTCAAGGTAGTTAATCCGATAATACTGAAGAAGCACATCATCAGAACATGGAACCACGGGCAAATATACAAAGAATAATTGTAAAAATACACTGTATGAATGTCAGCAATACTTTAGCTTGTGCATAACATAATAAGCTCACTTCTGCATTTAATGCACAGACAAATGAGGTCATGGCAAAATATATATAATTAATAATAATAATAGTACTGTTGTGTCAAGTGGATACAATAAAAATGTTTTGATGAGCAGTACTTTACTGCAGTTCAGAAACATAAGTCTCAGAGTGTTGAATATGTTTTTACAAAATGCTAATGAAATATTTCAGAGTTATCATCATTTGTTTGAATTGTTGAGTTATCTGCAAAACAAACAAAAAAAGACAACGATCCATGCAACTAGGAGCCAGCTTCAGTTTTCCTGAATCAATAATCAGTAATAGTATGATAAGTATTCAAGGATTCCAAAGATGAATTACTCTTGGTAGAAAGGGCATGAAGGATCGAGATAAGATCTTCAACTGCAGATATATATATTTTTGCACGCAAAGATCCAGATATTCTATGCATGGTATTTTCAATAGAATAATAAGGATGTTAATACTAGACAGAGAAGAAACATGATAGGAAGAGTATTTATTTATTTATTTATTTATTTAACATTTGTTGACTAGGAAAGTCTGACTAGGGCAGAGCCTATTTTCAGCAGCGACCTGGGAAGAAATGCTTCAGACACATATTTTTGGAATATGGGAGGAAACTAGAGTACCCAGAGGAATCCCACATGAATGAAGGGAGGACATGCAGAGTCCACACAGAAGGCACCCCAGCCAAGAATCTAACAGGAGAACCTCTTGCTGTGAGGTGACAATGTTAACCACTGCACCACTGTGCTGCCCATCTGATGTCTTTGAATTATGGTATTTGAAAAAGAACACTGCATATACTATGGGCTAATAAAAATAATCAATAGAAAAAGGCAATATGCTTGGCAAGGTCAAAGGTCAATGTAAAGAAGGAAGCACAGCAATACAGCAGTGGGCTTATGCAATAAGTGTAGTGATGAATGTCCTGGTTAGTCATCTAAATGAGACAACACAAAATAGCAATGTTTGGGACAAACACTGACAGAGTCAACATGAGTCCACATGAGATTGCAGCATGTAACTATAACTTCAAGTGAATATCAAGATTCCCACTGAGGCAGTACCATTGATTTGTGCTTTGAATGAGAATTAAAGCACATGGCAGCTATGAGAGTAATAGCTATGCGGACTAAACTGAACGATTAGATAAATATCACAGTAATATTCATAAAGGAGGGCAAATTATGGAAAGGTAGAGGTCCTCATAATGCAAACAAATGGATCAAAAGAGAAGATTATCCCCTTGAGACAAATGAAGCAATGACAACAATATCTAAAGCTATTTTTTTCACGCTAGTTAATGCTAACCAAGAGTTCTGGCAAATTAAGATAAATGAAGCTAATTTCAAGCCGTGTGCATTTAACATACCTCTTCACAACTACAGATTTCTGAAATAATGGACTAGAGTCCCTTTGGGTCTAGAAGAGTTCCAAAGAGCTAAAGAAAGTAATGTTGAAGGGCTAGATGGTCTAGTTAATATCATTGATAATAATCTAGTCTGGGGTGCTACAAAGTAGGAACATGACCTGTGTTTGGTAAAATTGCTAGATAGTCTGAGGCTAAAAGACTTAAAGCTAATTAAAAGTAAATGCATACTCTGTATAACTTCTGTCAAATATGTTCATGTTTGGACTTCAGAAGAGGTTTAAGTAATTGCAAATTTACAAAAGACTCATGATAAATCATTTGTTGTGCATTTTCATGGAATAGTCAAGTATCTTTACAGTTCCATGCCTATGCTGTCAGATCAAACAGTTCTGCTCAGGAATCTGTCAGTGCATGATATATCATGGTTTTGGTTAGTGGAGAAGGAAAAAAAATCTTTAAAATTAACAAATACCAGGTCATTAGCGCGCCTACATTTAATTTTATGTCACAACTTATTAGTGTGTGTGCACATGCCAGCAGGCTCTTGATGCAATATTATTGAAAGAAGATAGACCAATAACCTGTGAGACAAGAGTGTTGACTGAAGTTCAGACACTATACCAAAACAGAAAATGAGATGCTAGCTATATTTTTGGCTATCAGAAATTGTATGGCTTTATCTAGGATAAAGGTGATTTATGTGTTTTATTTTATTTTACTGCATTTATCAATGTGCAACATTCATTTCAATGGAACTTTTTAAGACTCAGCCCTGATCATAGAGAAAAAGAAATGGAAATTAATTAGTTACAAGTCATAACAAGCAGTGGACTCAGATCATAAACAACTCAAGAACATATTTAAAGAAAATAATAAAGAATAAAACCAAAGAACCTGAAAGACATCAAAGGAAGTTAGTATCTTTGAAAATGTATGATCTGCAAAATCAGTACTAACCTGGTAAACTAATACAGATAAGCAATATCTTAACTGCAGCACATTTTCATAAGAATAAGAGAAATCTAGATCTGGAATAAATCATTTACAAAGGATGGCTTGAAACTACAGTCAATATATAATGTCATTGTGTCAGGATGGTATGCTAATTCTGTGACATTTCATCTAATCATTTCAGCATAATTTCACTATAGAAATGAATATCCATGTATTCAAGACATATTATTTAAATGAGAAAGAGTCATAATTCCTACTTGCCCATATGAAAAAAAAATGCTAAATACAATTTCAGAATCACACTTATAGATGCAAAAGTATAAATAAAAGCAGAGTTACCACCTTTGGATGATGCAAAAACCTGACAAAAGCCTCACCCTTTGCCCCACCAATTTTCGACCCATCCCATTAAAGAAATGCAAGTTGTTTCTCTTTCAGATTTCATAACTGTGATAGCAACAGTTGTGAAGAAACTAAATAATACGGTAAAAGCAACAGATAAGCAAATGTGTAAACACGCTGCACTTGTTAAAATATATTTGCAACTGGTGTTTGTTGACTTGAAACGCTTACATTACATAAGCATAAGGTTCTTAAAATCATACTGAAGAAATGAGAACAGAAAAAAGAATGTATAATTTTTCCACAGTTTCCTGCAATGCATACTTTAGAATTTTCCTGAACCCATGTTTTATCAATGTGTAAAATGTTATTTATACCGAAGAAAAAAACATATGTAATTTTACCACAGGTAACAAGCTTTAAGTGGAGGAGAAAGATGGTGCCTCGTGTTTGTAACAAAGAACACACAGACTTTTTATGTGCTTAATGAAGATGATTCTTTTGATTAGTCTAAGCAGCTGCTAATGGTCACATTCTATTGGTCTGTATCATGTTGTTGAACTCTTAAAAGTTCGAACGTCATATGGTCGAGACCATATGATCGACCTTTAAAAGTTCGAAACATTTCAATGGAGATCTCTGTACAGTGCGGAATGGGAAGATTTCCCTTTTCTGCACTATAGTGCGATCTCAGAGTTGGTATATTTAAATAGTGGGGGGTGTGGGGGGTGCAGGGGGGCTTGCCCCCCTTCTTAAACCGTTCAGGTAGGTTTTTTTCCTTTGGTTTATTTTTTTTTATTACATTTTTGAACTTTTAAAAGTTCGATCATATGGTGTCGACCATATGACATTTGAACTTTTAAAAGTTTGATTATGTAATATAGACGCACATTTTACATCTAGCAGAATTCCAGTAGAGACAGGCAAAAGACTACTCTGACAAAATAATGTAAATACAAATAAAAACTCAAGTGAAACACTAAGCATGTTGGGAAATGCACTTCAGAAATATGTTAGCTCGCAGAATAGTTATTTATTTATTTATTTATTTATTTATTTAACATTTGTTTACTGGGAAAGTCAGACTGAGCACAGGTCTTTTTTCAGCAGAGGCCTGGGGGAAAAACCTCCACAATAAGACAACAAAGTTTATCAAAGGCAACAATCACATTGTACATCAAGATTATAGCATATCAATTATACACAGTGAGAATATGAAACGTTCTGCATTATATCTCCATGGTGGAGCAATAATATGGTAAGACATGTACAGCAGGAGTTAGCTGAGTAACACACCAAGAAGGAATAGAAATATAGTGAGAAAGGTGAGAGGATGAAGTACTAAGGGGGTGTAGGGCAGTTAGAGTCTAGAGTTGAGCAAGAATAATTTAAGTTCTTTAGTAAAGTGAAGTTTATCAGTAATTGAGCGTATGCCAGGGGGTAGGGGTTTGCAAAGTTTAGAAGTACTAGATGAATAGAGTGACCAGCCAGCTGTAGGGTTGCCACCTTTTCAAATGCCCAAAGTGGGACATTTTTTGTAGAAATGTGAGATTTTGCAGGACAAAACTTACCAACAGCCAATCCAAAGGACAGAACTTCACTCTTTTGCCAAAATAGAAGCTTATTTTATAGCATTTGAGTTGCTTATGCCATTTCCTTTAATATTTATGTGTTTCAGATACAAAATGACTGTTTTATGCAACTATTAAAGAAAACTTAAGAAATATATTTTATCTTAAAATCTCAGGACAATTGCCATTTTTTAGTTTTTTCCTCAGGACACAACTGCCCAAAGTGGAACTGTCCCTCGCAAAGAGGGACAGGTGTTAACCCTAGCCAGCTGTGTTGTTTACTTTGGTAACTGATAAAAGACCTTTGCACTTGAGCATAGTGGTACTATAAGGTTGCACTAGAGTCTGAAGAGCAGGGATTTTTTTCTGGTTGCTGGATAAGAGTGTGAAGAGTGAGAAGTTGGTTATAGGTAAGTAAGTCTGGTAGTTCGAGGTGGGTGCTAAGCAACGGCGTTCTCTATAGTTGAGGTCTCTAGCAAATGTGTCTATTTTATTGCAGCAGCTTTCCAGTTTTGTGAGGTCCCCTTTTTAGGTAAGTAAAAATGGATGAGACGTACAGTAGAGAGGAGATTAGATGAGTAGTTGCAGGGGTAGCTTTAGTACTATTCCTTAGGCACTGTTTGTGTCAATACAGACTACCAAGTTTTTTAGTAACTTTTTTGACAGTGTGGGCTATATGTAGGTCAAATTTGAGTGAACAGTCGATATTAACACCTAAGAGTTTAGTATGAGGTACTGGAGAAATGATGGTGAGGTTAGTAGAGGTGGTGGGGGTCTGGTGGTTTTGCTGGAAAGAGGAGCATCAGTTTTGTTTTGTTTGGATTTAGGATGGGTTCTAATTCAGATAACCATTTTTCCACTTCTGAGAAGGCTTCTTGAGTAATTAACTGTTTCTGTTGAAGAGAGGATGCAGCACATATCAAGGTAGAATCATCTGCATATTGGGCAAGGGATGCTTTTCTGGTGGCAGTATATAGTTTGTTAGTGAAGAGAATAAATAGAAGTGGTCCAAAGATGGATCCCTGTGGGATACCCAAATTCATGGGAAGTAGAGGAGATATATTGTTTTGCCATAGTACTGCTTGTTTCCATCCTGAAAGATAAGCTTTGAACCAATTGACAGTGGAGCAACTAAGGTTAAATTCTGTTAGAGTGTTTAGAAGTTTGTAGTGAGAGACTGTGTCAAATGCTTTTGATAAGTCAAGGAAAGTAGAGGAGACTATAAGACCACTATTCATATAATGGCTGATTGTGTCAGTGAAGGACAGAAGGCCAGTGAAGGTGCTGTGGTAGGGGCAAAAGCCATGCTGTGACTTGGAAAGGAGGTTATTGTTGAGAAGATGAGACATAATTTAAATGCATCTTTCGAGGATTTTAGAGAGAGGGGACAGGATGGCGATGGGTCTAAAATTAGAAAGTTCTGTTGAGCGTTCCCCTTTATGTAAAATAATTTTTATTTATTATTTTGTTTACCTGGAAAGTCCGACTTGGAATGAAGCCAATTTTCAGCAGAGGCCCAGGGAGAAATGCTCCAGATACATGTCATTGTAATGTGTGAGGAAACCAGAACAACCAGATGAAACCCACACGGATGCAGGGAGGACATGCAGACTCCACACAGAAAGCACCACCATCAGAGAATCGAACCAGAGACCCTCTTGCTGTGACAACAGCAACAGCACAACTGCTGCACCACTGTGCTATCCAAAAATGGAATGATGTGGGAATATCTTCCAGATTGATGGGATTTGTTATTCAGTTATAGATCTATTTATTAGAATACAAACAGGATATTTAATGGCTTCTGCTGCAACTTTCAGGAATTCTGCAGGAAGTTTATCAGCTGCAAGACTGGTGGGTTTAAGTTTTAGTAGGTACTTTTTTATAACATTAACTGGAACTGGATGAAAGGAGAAGGTGGTGTTACTAGTGGTCAATTTAAGAGTATATAGGGGAATGTAGAATCTTTTGTGAGAGCTAATATAGATTATGTAAAGTATTAGTAAACTGACAAGTATTCTCACTAAAACTGAATTTCCTGATTACTATCCAAAATGTCAAGAGGTTCTGTAGTCATGTGACTCAAATTAAACTGTTACTACTATACTATGCAAAAAATATTTACAAGACATTGGATATATGAAGAAGTGATCTCACTTAATGGCCTTCGATTTGTGAGCCAGAGGTTTTTCAACATTCAGAATTAATGGACATTGAAACATATTACTGAAGTCCTAGGTTACCTTAAAGCGCTGAACAAGTGGAAAGCGTGGTCCAAATAGTAGAAAATAATAAAAATAATCCTGTTTAACTAGGTAGGTACAGTGAGCACACAGTTCCCTTTCAAAAGTAACCCAGGAGCAATGTCTGGTTAAGCGAATGGCCCACAGTCAGCAAATTAAGGCTGAGGGAATTAAACCCTGTACGGCAGGAACTACAGCTCACAACCTTAATTTGTGCACCACCTGCTAGACTTAAAAAATATCATGAGGGTGCTAACCTTAACCCTGCCACTAACCTTAACCTGCATACAAATTAAAAAAAAAATCCTTAACACTACCACTGCACAAGACAGCTCAGACACTCACCATGCACCCACCCACACGCACCGACACTAAATCTATCTCCTTAACCTAATCCAACCCTAATCCAAAATACTCACGATCACACACACGCACACATAATCCATCCCCTTACCTAACCCTTACTCTAATATTAACCCATGCACTTTCACAAGTGTTTGCACACACACACACACACACACACACACACACACACACACACACACACACACACACACACCTACTACACAGCTCAATTACCTTCTTTGACAATCACACACACAACAAAATGTCTGTTTGATACACCAAATGTTTGAAAAAGGCTGCACTTCTACCTGTTGACCAAAGTAATCAATCACCAAACAAATCGTCACCCAGATATATATATATATATATATATATATATATATATATATATATGTGGATCTACTTTGTTCAAAAATACATTTCATTGAACAAACAAAGTAGATACCAACTTCAGCAAAAGTGCATTTCAGCGAAAGTGCACTTTTGCTGAAGCCTAGTCACAGGATCAGACGACTAAAAAAAAAAAAACACAGAAAACATGTTTTGCAGGGGTGCAAGCCCCACTGCACCCCCACACCCTCCCTACTTAAATATATCAACTCTGAGATCGCACTACAATGAGGAAAAGGGAATATTCCCATTCCGTGCTGTATTATGATCTCCGTACTTTGTTTTCGAAGTTTTGATAATTGGAACAAATGGTCTCAACCAAGTGGGTTTCGAAGTACTGAAACTTCGTACAGATGAAGTAAACCCATATATATATATATATATATATATATATATATATATATATATATATATATATATATTTATATATCTGTGTGTATGTGTGTGTGTGTGTGTGTGTGTGTGTGTGTGTGTGTGTGTGTGTGTGGTATGTGTGCATGCATTTATCTTTTTATCTAGCTATCTATCATCTGTCTATCTTTCTTTCTATATCTATAACACACAGGCTAATTCTGAGATCACGCAAAAGCAGGGCGAAGAAGAAACTACCTTAACTCCTTTGTTATTTAATTTCTCACAAAAACACTGCTTACATAGCATTGAAACAGGAATTGTTCATGCAAGCCGATGATTCAGATTTCAGCCAAAGCAATTCTTTTAACCATCCTCACTGCACCCATAGATACCGTGTGTTATGCATACAGATCATACTTCTCAACTTCTTAAAGCTAAAAATCTGAACAAAGTCTAAAATAATGGGGGGACAAAGGTCCAAAAATAGGGACAGATTTTAAATATTGCTCTTATATACTTAGAAAGTCGATAGAATAACATGTTTTGTGTTAGCATACATTTTCTGCAGGATATAAGACTGAAACTCAAGTGTGTGCCATTGTGATTTACAAGAAAACCACAAATTTTGTGAGGAACAGACCAAAAAATATGAGGCAAAAATCTGGACAGTCTATGAAAATCTGGACAACTGAGAGGTATGAAGATATGTTTCATATGTCTAACATATCACATAATAATATTTTGTGTGTGTGTGTGTGTGTTTGTAAAATACAGATACCACATGCATGCCAGTATACACACACACACACACGCACACACGCACACACGCACACACGCACGCATACACACACACACACAATCACACACACACACACACACACACACACACACACACACACACACACACACACACACACACACACACACACATGACCTCAAAGAAAGCCACACAACCTCAAAGAAAGCCATAATTACTGCTACAAGTAAATAAGAACTTGCTATATTGCTAGAACAGCATCTGCAATTTTGTGACAGTTAATAAAAGAAGTGGTAACATTCCAATTAATCTTTAATATACATTCTTACATTCTTCAGACAAGAAGTGACCACTATACATCTCCATCCTCATCCTCTGTCCACTTAAACTCAATCCACTAATCAACCCAGAAAAACAAATTTCACATTAACTTCCTGAAACCTCCTGCACATCTATGAGTACGTACCTAGTAGCATGTTTAAGCAGTTGCAGATATTCTTTCTTATTTTTACAGGACAGAATAATTTGCTGCCTGTGTTAAATTTGTAAATATGCTAATTGAAGTTTACAAATAGCTTGCATTGACACCCCAAAGACTGCTGTAAACCTTTGTGATGTCCTACTTATGTATTATTCATCCTCTGCACTACTTTCATATCTAACTTCTCTAGTGCACACTGCAGTGTTTAGGATAAACCATTTTTTTTTTCATCTTACCTTTAAGCATCCCTGTGACTAGCACTTGCTCTAATACCTGCTGGAAAGCACTAGGAAGCCTTAAACTGATACAAGCACTCATCTCTCCTTATTAATAAGGAGAAATTAATCATAGGCACTAAACAGCCTATAATTGCAAAGTACCTTGCTAAGGTAAGGGAAAACAGCTCCTGTACTTTTAAAAAAAAAACACCAAACCAGGCATGTCCAAGGGTCAGCTTCCATTGATTTCTCCTGTCCACCTGGTGAATCTGGGCATACTGGGGCAATGCAGCACTTGCCTCATGTACACAGACAACCCTCTCCTCCTACCACCCAACACTACAACCTGTGAGAGATGCACTTGCATAGCCAAACTGGAAGCAAGCTCTCTCCACCCAAGATTGTGCTAGACAGTCAAGAGGAGAAGGTTAACAACAATACTACACCTCAAGCAACACATAGCCCTTCTAAACTCACACCACCAACACCCACAGATAGCAACACTAAATCCACATATGCAGAGGCCCTTAACTGTAACCTGCCCAAGCAACAAGGACCTCCGAAGCTGAAACGCAAACACCAATCACAACCAAAGTGTCACATAGCTCACAACACCAGTGTGCCACCCAGCAACAGCCCTTAAGGCAAGACAATGTACCTAACACTTTAGTCATAGGTGACTCTATAGTCAGGCACACTGATGTCCCACTCACCAGGCTGAACAAGGAGAAAATTACAGTGAGTTGCCTGTTGGGTGCCAGGATCCGCCAAATAACTCATGCACTCAAGTCACTCCACAACAAGTACAAATATGACTCTGTCATTGTCCATGTTGGAGTGAATGACTTGAGATGTACCTCCCTGAACTACATGAAAAGAGTCATGGAAGAGCTCTCAGATCATGTGGCCCAGGCAGGTATGACCCTAGCCCTGAGTAGCATCCTGCCTTCGCCCAAAGTGATACCACAATATAAGGACAAAATGATTGACTTCAACAATTGGCAAAGCTTCTGGTGTCATTCAAAGGGGATCCAGTATCTGTCTGCCTAGGATGACATGATCGACAGATCACGATGCTTTGCCAGAGATGGTCTGCAGCTGTCTTCCCTGGCATTCAGATTACTGGCTAAGGCTCTTGGCAGCCCTATAGTGCATTTTTAGGCAAAGTTCAAAGGACAAAACCACCACCGTAACAGGTACAAGCATGCAAAATCTGAAGGTAATTCTACTCAATGCTAGAAGTCTAAACCTCAAAATGCACTCTCTCGAGGCACTCTTAAAAATGGAGAACATCGATATCTGTGCAGTAACTGAGACCTGGTTCAAGTCTCCAGAGAGCACCCCTGCAATACCAGGCTACAACTCTTACCACACTTTTCGACCACCAAACCATGATTGAAACACTAAAGGTGGAGGAGTGTCCATATTCACCAAGGATATTCACACCACCAGGTTAGTTGTCCAACACAATGTGTCTGAAATTCTCTAGGTGCAACTAACACTACATAAGACTGCGATCCAAATTGTAGCTTGCTACAGATCCCCCACTATGCCCCAAGATTCTCACTACACCTTTCTAAACATACTGGAGAATATTAATATACAACCAAACACCCTAATACTGGGTGATTTCAACTACCTTGCCATTAACTGGGAAAACTACTCGTGTACCAGCACCCTTGCCCAATAGTTCTTGGAATTCAAAAATTCCAATGCCCTGGATCAACTAATCCATAGTCCCACCAGGGGCTCCAATATCCTAGACCTGGTCATTACCAACATGGGAAATCGATGCTCCACACCTATGGTCACCCCCTCGTTGGTCAGGTCAGACCATAAGCTAATCACCCTTAACATTCACATCCCACCCCCACTCCCCAGTAAGGAAACCTCCATAAAAAACTTCTCCAAAGCCAACTTCATGTTACTCAAGTCAGAAGTTACAAACTTCATGACACCCATGCAGATGGGAACTGAAAGTTCGACTGCTGAGTCCTACACTAAGGCACTGTACGAGCACATCCACTCATGCATGAATCGTGCCATCCCAAACAGAACTAAGATGCTCTCCTCCAAAAAAAGGAAGTCAATCTGGTGGTCCCCTACCATAAACAAACTTTGCAACAAAAGGAAGAAAGTGTTGCAGAAAAGAGGAAAATCCCAGGATGCAAAAAACTCCCTTACCAGCCTCAGTAAGAAGCTGAGATCCCTCATAAAATCCTCCAAAGCTAGTTATGAAAATAAAATTGCCAAAGATTCCAAAGACAACCATAAGGCATTCTATAACTATGTCAAGACTCTAAATGGCAATGCTCAGATCTGCTCAGAGCTACAGCAGAATGGCATTAAATATAATGATCCCAAGGATATTGCCAATATCCTCGCAGATCGATTCAGTGCCAACTTCACCCCCCCCTCTCACCCCCTAAATGGTCCATCTCAATACCGGAAGATTGCCAAATTCTGGTAATAACAGCCACACAGGTAAAAAACGCACTCTCCAAGGCTAAAAACACAGCATCCATGGGACCAGATGATATCCTGGGCTGTGTACTACATGAACTACAAAATGAACTGGCACCTCACCTAAGTGTCATGTTTAATCATACCCTCACCTCAGGCTTTGTGCCCACTGAGTGGTGCACAGCTACAGTTATCCCATTCCACAAGGGGGGATCCACCTTGGATCCCAGGAACTACCGCCCCATCAGTCTGACGAGCCTGATCTGCAAGGCCATGGAACGTATTATCATGGAACTTATAAACAAAGACATTGGCAACCTTAAAACACTGGACCCCACCCAGTTTGGGTTCATGAAGGGCCAATTTTGTCTCCTGAACCTGATTGACTTCTTCGTTTCAGTCTCCAGAGCCATGGACGAGGGTAAGGCAGTTGACACAGCCTATCTGGACCTCGCCAAGGCCTTTGACACCATCCCCCACTCTGGAATCATAGATAAACTTTCTAAGCTGGGCATTAATCCCTACATCACTCGATGGGTTGCCAACTGGCTTACTGACAGAACCTACACTGTAAAAGTAGCTGACTCCAAATCCAGCTCCAGACAAGTGACAAGTGGAGTACCTCAGGGTTCAGTCCTGGGACCTCTCTTGTTTGGCATATACTTCTTTGAAGTACAGGCCAACACTAAGGGACTCTGGCTGACAAAGTTCGCAGATGACTGCAAACTGGGAGCCATTATTGAATCCCCAAATTATGTGGATACTCTACAAAAGGGCCTTACAGAAACAGATGCTTGGTGCCAGAGCCATGGGCTCAAGCTCAATGCCAAGAAATGTATAGTTATCCCCTTTGGGAAAAAACATGTACCTGTGAATTACCACATAGGTGGCAGTACACTAAACACCGAAAGTGTGATAAGAGACTTAGGGACACAGGTGGACAGCGGTTTCACCTTCAGTAACCACATTGCCACAACAGTCAGGAAATCCTTCTATGTGGCACACCTCATAATTAAGGACTTTTCATCCAGAAAAAAGGAGGTCATTGTCCCACTGTACTCATCCCTCATTAGACCCATTATAGAATACAACGCTCTATTTGGTATGTACCTCTCAAGACATCTGCAACAACTGGAAAGGCCGCAGAAATACCTCACTAAAAAAAATCACAGGCCTAAAGCAGATGCCCTATGCTGACCGCCTTAAAAAACTCCAGCTATACTCTGTTGCATATCGTCTACTCCAAGGTGATCATCCTTAACATACAAGGCCATGTCAAACCCAGAGCTGTTGGACATGCTACACTTAAAGAAATCCCAATCCCTCAGAGCCACATGCTCCAGGGATCTAAACCTTGTCATCACAATAAACAAAACATGCTGGAGGGATAGGTTCCTGACCCAGAGACTCCACAGACTCTGGAATGGACTGCCCATATATGTCAAGCAGAGTGCCTCTTTGGCCCTCTTCAAAAGGAATCTTGATGATTGGATGGGAGAAAGGAAATTCACCCCGGGGATCAGGTCAGTCACCCTGCTAGACAGGGGTCCAGGGAAGTAAATAGTGTGGGAAGAAATAGCCAGGGACTTGTTATGGCTAGGCTTGTATAGGCCCTAGGGCCGATAGCCTAGTACCAACCAATGAATGTATGAACCTATAGCTATAGCTATAGTTGATATTATTTTTCATTGATTTTTACTACATTTGATTTGCTTTTCTGTGCTTAATGGACTAGATTGTAACTAAAAATGGTCCGGAATCAGACCATTTTCTAGGTGACCAAATGGGGGTTGAAGGGTTGGTAAAAGTGATAAGGTACTTACCTCCCAAACACACAGTACAGGATTTGATTCCTACAAAAGGGAAATTCACTTGGCTCAGAATGGCCCACAAGGGCAGCTAGCCTAGTACTTGCCTATAAATAAAATGATATTTGACATTTTATACGTTATTCCTGAATAGTGTGCGTGTGTGTGTGTGTGTGTGTGTGTGTGTGTGTGTGTGTGTGTGTGTGTGTGTGTGTGTGAGAGAGTGTGAGAGTGTGTGTGTGTGTGTGTGTGTGTGTGTGTGTACGTGCAGCGTGTGTGTGTATGGTGGGGGGGTAACTAATTTCATTTCTAAGTTTTTGGGTCACTGTAAATGCTCATATGCATACAACAGGTTATTAAGTATGCAAAGGTATTAATCAGTATAGATAATGCACAAAAATATTCAGCATAGCTTTAAGGTTTAGTTAGCTAAATAATAACCTGGTGCCATAAAATAAATAACTATATAAATAAATAACTAAATAAATAAATAACTTCTACCATCCTTAGAAACACTTAATGATACTACGTAGGGTGTAGTAAGTCAGCAAACCAATTTTTCAGGTGCTGCACAAAACTCTATTTTGCTGATTCTTGGGTGACATTTAAATAGCAAGTAGCGGTTAATTATGCAGCTGCGTTATATTATACAATCAATAGATTAAGAATGAAAATGTATTTTTCTGTAAGCAACATTAGTATATACCTACATTAAAACTGATAAATTATCAGGATCTGCTATGGAAGTTTCCCCTCAAGTATATGGCAGTGCCCTGTATAGACTCTAGCGCCTTGAGTTGACATTTCTCCTGTAAAAGCACTCTTGAAATTTCAGCAATACATAGCTACACTCAGGGCAACTAGTTTGCACAGTGGCAAGAACTCTACCCAGAGTTGCAAACCATGTATTTACTTATTTTGTTTATTTAACATTTGTTTACTGGAAAAGTCCAACTGGGACAGAGCTCATTTTCAACAGAAGCCTAGGGAAAAATGCTCCAGATGTATGTCTTTGGAATGTGTGAGGAAACTGGAGCGCCCGGAGGAAACCCACGTGAACGCAGGGAGGACATGCCATCCTGACTTTACTCTATAGTCTCACAGCAATTATTTAATCAATAAAAAAGGGCCTGTTGCTATGGACATGAACTTTTCCACTATCTCCATTACCAGCTTGGTGGAGACGGGCATCCTGATGCAATGTAGAAATGACTTCTTGTTTACTGACAACCAGCAAATTCTCAAATGAACTGATAAGGTATGTGAGAAATTTGCCTACACAATGTCATGGGAGGCAAATCTCTCACATAAAAGCACTCTTAATATCAATCAGGTTGTCAGTAATACACACCCTGCACCCATAACACACAGCAAGAACCAGACACATAGCCATATATCATATCTCTTAACTGTCCAGATTTTCACAGAATGTCCAGGTTTTTATCTCATATTTTTTGTTTCTTCCTCATAATTGTCCCACTATTTTCTGAGAATCATATACGACACCAAATATGCAGGCTCAGAGATTCCTGGATTTTGTAAACACAAACTCCCTGGACCAGATTGTTAAAACTGGCTTATTATGTAATTATGACCTATTGGAGAGAGAGGTATGTATCCCAGAGACTACCCTTTCTCTGGAATAGGCTTCCCGTTCATGTGAAGCAGAGTTCCTCCCTAGCCCAATTCACGTGCAACATGGACTATTGGATGGGGAATACAAAATAAATCCCTGGTTTGGCACCTATGTCTCTAATGTACAAAGGCAACCTGTAAAAGGTTCATCTCCCAGGCTCCGCTTACACTTTACCAAGGGTACCAGAACCTTTAAGAGATTTGGGGTGCATAGCTAGGCTTAAAGAGGCCTTTGCAGTCATTCACCTAGTGCACACATATGAACCTTTAAACTTATGGAATAATTTGTTTACAAGGTAGAACATTTTTTTAATAAGTAAATAAGTAAGTATGTAATTACAGAAATACAAAACAATTCCTTATTATTTTTATCATAACTTTATTACATGAATTTTCTGTCGTAAAAATATTGACTAAAACATAAGGATATATTCTAATATTAACAATAGACAAAATAAGAAACAATAATTTTTTTTCAACAACAATGAAATAAGAGACATAAAACAGCCAAATGTGGCCTTAATAACACCAACAGCAAAGAAGTACAAATTGAATCTAGAAAGTGGTGAGACAATCTAAGTGGACAGCTAGTATGTTGCAGAAACAGTCCTTGCATGGGCTTCAATACACGTATATGTAATATACCCATGCTTGTAGGCATTGCCACTCACTTTGAACTATAACCTCTCCTGTCACCCTTCTTGGCGATAGTTAAAAGTCTTACTTTCTTTAGACGCATAAGCAAGTCCTGAATTATAGGTATAGCATTCAGCTTCCATTTCTCTGTAATGCATTTCTTTGCCAGTAGAAAAGTTAAACTAAGAGCTGCCATCTCTACCTCAAAATGCTCATTGGTGTCCAACATCATTAACATAAAAAGTTCTGGGGTATGTCTTATGGGAACCCACAAAATACTAGCAAATTTATCCTGTATTTGCCTTGTAAACTGTCTCAGGACCTTCCCATTCTGCAACTCATCCTCAGCACTGATGACCTGGTATGCTGTAGGTCCAGCAGTGACCATTCTACAGTCAAAACACCACTATTAAAGACCTCAGCTTCCTTAGTTCCTGGATCACTAACCACAAACTAACACTTACAAAAACAAAAAGCTTGCTATTTGATGCTACCCAAACACTTAAAGTCACCACTCTTATTTATTTAACATTTGTTGACCAGGAAAGTCTGACTAGGACAGAGCCTATTTTCAGTGGAGGCCCAGGGGGAAACACTCCAGATGCATGTCATAGGAATGTGGGAGGAAACCAGAGTACCCATAGGAAACCCATGCAAACACAGGGAGGACATGCAGACTCCATACAGAAGGCACCCCAGCAAGAATCAAACTAGAGAACCTCTTGCTGTGAGGTGATAACATTAACTACTGCACCACTGCACCACTCTTTGTGGCACACCCATACAAATAATCACCCCCTTCAAATACCTCAGTTTGTGGCTATACCGGTCACTAACATTCAATGCCCATATAGAAAAAATCAAATGCAAAAATTAACTCACTTCTTTTTTCGGGGAGGAAAATCTTACCCTACCTGTCCAAACCAGAACAGCAATAGGCAATGGAGTACTTGTAGCCATCTTGAATATGAACTACACGTAGCAGCCACAGCCTCTAAGAAAAGCTCCTCCACACTACAGACGATCGAAAACAAAATGTCACTTCATAAATAACCCCTACCACGAGCACCACTACCCCCACCCTCAAAAAGCCACATGGTTCCCAGTGCAGCACAGAGTAGACCTGCTACTAGGCTCTCCCATCTTCAAGTGTGCCCAGCCTAAACCATTCCCACTGCTAGCTGCCAACCATTACACATGCGCGCGCGTGCGCACACACACACACACACACACACACACACACACACACACACACACACACACACACACACACACACACACACACACACACACTACAATCTCAGACATTCCTCCCAAACAAACCCCCCATGCTTACTCCCACAGGCTAGACCACACTGCACCAACCACTGTTTTTCCACCCTGGCTCCCAAATATGTGAATCCCTCCCTGACCACATAAAGGAACTATAGTCTCCCTTCCCCACTTTCAGAGGTGAACTTAAAAAATGTTTCCACACTTGCCGCACATCAGGCCACATCACATAAGGGCCTCTCAACCTCTAGCTTTACTCTCTCAACTACTAATGCCTCCTAACCCCCCCACCATCCCCTGCACTGACTCTCATTATCCCACAGCTTTTCCACCATGATGTAAACCTGAAATATAATCATGTGACTTGTAACGTTTGAATTTCTCTCATAATCATTGGTACATCTAACTGTCCAGCTTTTGTTATATATTGTTACTTTCTGTTTTTGATATTTACAGCTCACTACCTGTTTTTTCTCTCTTTTTTCCTTCTTCTTCTTCCTCTTTGTTTCTTATTTCAGCTGGGAAGAACCTGCAAATGACCAGTTGTGATCAGTGCATCCCCTGGTAAACAAATGTAACATAAAAATAAAAATAAATTAAAAATAAAATGCCAGCTGTCTAGTACACTATAGCTGGTATGCACAACAAAGTGATACATTTTCAACTTTACAATGTGGACTGAGTCGCCACAAATAATGGAATAATGCAACTTATATTGTAATGCAAATATGGAGAAAACAATATAGTAATAATCATCTAGCCGCCTGAAAAAAAAAAAAAAAAGAACAGTGAAGTTATTTTGCAAGTTTAGAAGAGAAGCATAGAAAAGAAGGGTACTCCATGAGATGGAGACAGTAAACTTTTGGGTCCCTTGAATTAGGTAATGAGTAAATGCACCCAATGACTACTATATAGCATGCTTTAGCACAGCGATTTCCTGATGCTAAGTACTTGAGTCAGTCACCTCCAGTAAAAACAAATCTAGACGTACAACACTGGGCAGTGCAGC
>NC_056736.1:660704247-660721747 GCF_019279795.1 Protopterus annectens | reverse complement strand
CCTTTAAAGCAAGGAAAATCGTGCCCATTGTTAAAAAAAAATCAATATGATAAATTGTAAGACCAAGGACAGCAAAGCAGACATGATTCACTTTTATTGGTTACAGATCTAACTGCAGCCATCAGGTTGCATGCCTGAAACCAAATAGATGAGTTCAATGAAATCAGAAACTCACACCCATACCAAGACAGAATTTTTTCATAAGCACTGCAATCTCCGTCTGTGATTTTCATGATGGAGCTCATCATTAGCCACAGTGATGGTAGTTTAGTTTTAAAGAACCTTGCAGACAACTCACATTTCTCAGAATGATTGACTAAATAAAATTGGCTAATCTGTTCAATGTGACAGAGCTCTGTCTAGCCAGGAACACTCCTTTTTGCAACATATCTCTGCTTGATAGGCAGCATAGTTTTCAGCGAAGAAGCCAGTAAATCTTCATTTTCAGTAAGACCTCTGACCCCGACTCCTCAGCCCATGAAGTAATTATATCTAATCAAGCTCTGCACAGGATTAAGACAAGCAATGTGCACCCCAGTGGGAAAAGCAGCTCCAGCAAGAACTCGATGGCTGTAATATTGGTCATAAGCAATTCTTCTGGGTGACTGCACTGGACACTGCAAGGAAGGGGTGGAAGGCAGTAAAACTTAGTCAACACTTGATGCAAGATCCTGCAGTTTGGCATTTCATATCAGGACCCGTAACTCAGTAAAACAGTTATGAACTGAACAAGATAATGGTCTCACCATGTGAGAGGTGCCATCCCAGTATCAGAAGTGGACACAGCAGGCTGGAACACTGAGCCAAGAATGTTTTAAAACTATAGGTGACAGAAGTACCCATGGAGAAAAACTAAAACTCCCCCAGTGGAGAGTAATTCTGCAGTTGGAACTACAGATTTAACACTGAGCCAGATGTTAATGTCACCCATCACTAACTCTTAAAGAAACATCACCAATATATTGACAAGAAAGTCTGTGAACTATTGAAGTAGAATCCTCTCATTTCCAGCTGACTGACAGATGAGGAGAAACCCACAGCTTTTCCTGCTCCATTTACATAGTCAGGAGAGTTGATAAATGCTGTCTGTATCTTGATCAGCTTTCACAGACAACAACAACAAATCATTAGCCCTTCTTCGACCTTGTCTAGTGTAGTGTCCTGAGTTGTGTACAACCCAGGGGGCTCTGCAACCAGTAGGTGAAAATCATTTTTTCCCTCCAACTGGGTCTCCATAGTGAAAACTAAGGTAGCATCAGTAACAAGTCTCTTTTTAATTCCATACTTTTTATATATGAATAAAAGAGACCAGTGATTCAAACATGTTATTTGTCTAACTAGTATAAATAATCAGTTCCTTGGATACGCCACAAAAGATGGAATATTGGTTTGCATAATGTTTCATCCTAAGGCAGTGATTAGTCACCAAAACAGCTGTTGCACTCAAGCAATATTTTTTCCCTATGCAAGGCTTTTTCCAGCACCCCACCCTTTGCTGCGTCGGAATATGACACCTTCTTCACTAGTGAAAGATATTTAATAAAAACTACTGAGGGCAAATATGGTGAAGTGCCCCGACAGGATTCCTCAAATTCTACAGAATGCCCAAATCCACAGTATAGATATAATAAAATAGGCCTCCAACAAAAAAGTAAAGAAATTCTCATCAAATTAGTGTGTACATTTAAACTTAAAGGAAGATGATACCAATAATAGTTAGTCTATAAAACAGTCAGCAGATAAGTGCAGAGTAGAAACATCATCCACTTATTTTCTTGGCTTCAGTGTTAACTAGAGTCCTGGGATGAAAATTCATCAGAAGAAGATTGTATTAAAGATGACCACCAATAACTGTTTGCCTGGACTGCCATCACAGCATGGATACTCTCAAGAGCTAGAAATCACAATATTCAGAGGATAATTAGCTACCTAAGTGACCCAAAGAATGTAGTATTTGTCTAGTAATATAACTACATACATCAACGTATCCTCACTGCTGACAAATCAACTCATGATGACAAGAAAGACTCTCTTCCAGAAAAAATGGTATCCCATAATCACTGATGATCGTCAACACAAGGCTTTATAAAACCAAGGCTAAATCAGTCCATGTGGATTTAGGCAAAACACTTAATGTATAAAGCAGAGAGATATAACAAAGAAGCACATCACAGTTACCTTGAAGGAAAATTCCATGGTAACCTAAAATGCATAGAATGCAAGGGCAGAGGTCAAACCTACAGAACAAAACAGTTGTTATGAAATCTGCATTCAGAATGATGCAAACACTCCAACTTAGGCAAAATACAAATGATGATGTGGTCGAAACCATAGATCAAACAAAAACTGGAGACACACTGAGTCAGTGGTTTTAAAAAAAACAGAAGGGAGTTGTTATCAAATAACAGACAAATAGGTGTCAGTCATGCAGGATAGACAGTGCAAAAGAAAACTAAAGTGTGGTTAGCCAAAATCAAGCCAGTCTCACTTAGCTTACCAAGACAGAATGCATCATACACTTTATTTAGTTCACTCAAGTGAGCAAGCACGTCAGAAGAATCGGAATTGTGATTTAAAATGGAAAATCTTTATAAATTCACAAAAAATAGCAATATTAAATTTAGATGGCAAGACAGTTGCATCTAAATAGTGAGATCTGCATGTTCCGTGAATTTATTAGTGCTAGTCAGATTAAACAAAAACTTAGGTATCTGCACAAAAACAGAATACAGCTGTGAACAGATAACACTGGCCCAAATTAACACACATGGTAAGATGAGATGACATCCAGACTGCAAGCAATTAGTAATATCAAATACAATTTATTTTTTTTGGAATGACACAAAAACATAGTCATAAAAGCATGGTATGCAAATGATATAGTGTTAGGCTTCTAACCATATTGTCCTGCTTCCTCTTTCCAGTAGTAAAGCAGTAGGGAAAAAATGAAAGGTAGTCACTGGAAGCACAGGGACCTCATATTATTAACGTGTCTCATCATCCAACCCCATCCATGCTCTCCAGCACAGAGCAACCAGTGGATGTGCATGCAAACATTGAATCAATCAAGCCCTTACCTTTGGTTTGAAAATAAACGCTTCTAGAAAGATACTGCAGTTACTACACATTAGTACAAAATATTGCAACTATGTTTGAAGGTACCATATATCTGAATTTGTTGTGGACAGAAGACAGAGTTGCAGTTGTGGTCTGAGGTGAAAGAAATGGCAGAAATGTTCCCAACCCAACTCCTGATTACCTGTTTATGCTAAGGAGAAGGGCTCACAGTTTAAGAGCCTGCATGACACTGCTTTGTTTCTGGCAGCTGGAACATATATTTCACCTGTGTGAGAACTGAAATAAAGGAAATAAGAATTTTTATTTCAGTTAATTAGAAAAGAAAAAAGATAGGAAAAAAGAGAAGTGCAATGATGTCACATAGCAGACATTATTAATTAAAAGTAATGCAACTGGAGGGGCAAAAATGAAAAAGAATAAATGAATGTCTTGCTTGTGCAAGACACAGTGTTTGTTACATACCTAACCCTGTAGTACTTAGCACAGCAAAGGGAGCTAGGGGCTAAAACTAACCTCCTCTGATGACTGCCTTAATGATGGCTGTGATATGATTAGCACATTCTGTACCAGGATGAGGTGCAGGGTTACAGTAATCAACTAGATAGCTGTCAGCTTCAGGATCCAAAAGAACAGCAAACATTATTCCCTGTTACCAAGATATCATTGTGGCAGCACAAATCTCTTCAGTATCTGAGTCATTGCCAGAAGCCAAATAGCTGCTATAGATGCCACTTTGGAATTTAATTGATTTTTTGCATGCAGGTTATTAGGAATATATTGAATGCTTTTTCCATTTCCATTAGTAGATAGACTTCTGCCAAGTAACTTCATTTTCCTTCATTATGGATGGAAAAAATATCTTTGATCCTTGGCTGGGGATACTGCAAAGTACTTAACTGACCTTAAAATCTTTACAGATAATGGAAATCCTCAGATTTTCCTCTTTAAAGCACTGGCACTACACATGTAGTCCATTCAGTGCAGTTTACCTTCCCAGTATCTGCTGTTTTTGTTGCTCTGTCTTTTCTTTAAATTTATGGCTCTAAGCACTGTCCTAGTATTATTCAAATGTTTATCTAGGATTCTGTTCTGGTTTCTCTTAACTTTCACACCTTTAAGTGATCTCACTTCTTACCTGAAACACTGCTTGGCATTTGTGAAAATGTATGAAAATGCTACATCTGTGGACATTTTTTAGTTTTAGGTACTACTTGCAGTGTTTAGATGACACAGCAGCTTAGTTCAATCTTTTTAACTACTTTCTTCCAGCAAGTAGCATTTTTGCATTAAATATATGTAACTTTAATGTTTGTTGCAAAGTACTAAATAAATACCAAAGTATACAGCCAGAGGCTACGTTTTTGAACCCTGGGCTGCCACAATTAATCTACAGAGAGGATCTATTTTAGGATCATTAAGGAGGGAAGTCACTGAGAAAAGGGAGACCAGCTTCCCATGTATTTTGGGTAAATCTAACGGGCAAATGACCTAGGTACACATTCACAGGTCCATTCCAACCCAAAGAACTTTCACCAGGGTATGGCTATTAAGTTTGATGGACTGACTAATAGGGTAAAAACTATAATTTTCCACAACTGGGCTATTTTAAAAATGGACGATGAATTCTATCAACATCTGGGTGACAAACCACTTTTTATACATAAGGTACACAACAACATTAAGGAAGTTTTGGAAAGGGACAAAACTATATGTAGAACAGATACCACAAAATGTGGTAGATGTTAACTATAGCCAACACATAGTTGAAAGGGGTAAAGTTATGTTAAACTACTGTCAAACACACATTTTGTTCAAGAGAGGAGGATGCAATTCAATTAGTTTAATTTATTTAGCATTTTGCAACTATTGTGACTGTTTTTATGTGGGTAAGACAGAGAGGAGATTGGCTAAGAGGATTTATGAACATTTATATGACAGCGAAAGGGAAAACTTAAACAACGCACTATACAGACACTCTACAACTTGTGTGTGTGTTTTAAAAAAAAAATTATTTGGTATTTTTATTTTGGAAGTTGTTCCAGTGGACGCCAGAGGAGGTACCTGGGAAAACAGGTTAGAGCACAAGGAACTCCTCTGGCAAATCAAACTTGATGCCACTGTTACCCCAGGTCTTAACAACCACATTTCCTTGCAACCTGTTCTTAAAATGAGAGCAGTTAAACTCTGAGACATGTTTAAGATTTTATTTAGCGTTTATATCACGTTATTGAAAGATGAAAATAGCGAACGCTATGTCATCGACCCCAAAACATCTAAGCATGAAAATATCGAACATTCAGAACAGCAAATTTTTTCCCATGGAAAAAAATTTGCTGCTCCGAAACACATACATACAACACAAGCACATCAAACAAACAGCAACCACACACATACACTTAAATTCCTACATCTAACGCTACACTAAACTAAACATACACTACTATCTACCCACTTACCTTAACCCAAACCCTAACCCTAAGGTCTGTCACTATCGCACACTCACCTAACCCGCGCCCTAACCCTAACTCACTTAAACCGCCCCTAACCCTAAAGTTTGTCACTATCGCACACATGCCTAACCCACACCCTAACCCACTTAACCTGCCCCTAACCCTAACTTACAAACAATCGCACACTTACCTGAACACAACCCGTAACTTTCCACCACAGCACTAAGAATAGCGAAGCCACAGAAACGGCCAACCAAATTCTTTCCCGAGGAAAGAATTTGCTGTTCTGCAGCTTCACTATTCTTAGCATTCGCTGAATAGTGTTCGATATCAGAACATTCGAAGTTTTAATACTTTGATATTCTGATACAGACCCTTTATTTACAGTAGAAGTTTTTTATAGAATGTATATGGCTTTTTACACAGACTGTACGTACTTTATATATTTGAACTGTTTGTTTTGAAATATTTTACTTGTGTTTTTATAGAATGTTACCCTATTTTCACTTTAAGGTTTCAGTATTACTTTTTTCTAATTAAAGGCAGCTCATCCAATTGGTTTTCAATGTGACTAAAAAGGAGGAGCATGTACATAAAATGTATATAAAATGTATATTATTAAAAAAAATCTTTGTTCTGAAGAAGTCCACGGTGATGGATGAAAGTACTTAACCATTAAAAGCAACAAAAGTTTGGCTTTACATTTTACTTTGGCTTTGGAAGTTTATTTACTCAGGGTTGCCTTGGCCCTTGTTAGTGTTGGTTTTGGTGTGGATTCTTAGTTGTTTGGTTGGAACCGTTTGTTGGTGCACTTGTTTGGGTTACATGCTTTAATTTATGTTTTTCATCTGGCATGTTGTATTTGTTATTCACTTTTTCCTGTTATGCTTTCAATTTTCACATTAAAATTAATATTTCCTTCTTGGTGTATTTTCCATGGTCTTTTTATTTGATCCAACAGACAGAAATATTTAAAAGAAAAATATAAAATCCAGAGAGTTTAGAATCATGAGAGTGACAAGGGAAAAACATAAGGAAAATCAAGTATGTTTCTTTAGTTTTGCAGAACCTACCTGATTTTCTTTGTATTTGGTCTGCCCTCCGTATGTACCTCTAGATTTCTTACCATAAGAAATGTCACAGAAACTTAAATAAGAGGAGCAAAGGTCCTTATTGTAAATGTTACTTTTATAAACTTAGAAAGCTGCTAGAATAACACGATTTATGCTATTGTGCATTGCCTGAAGGATATAAATTCTGCAATTAAAATATGTTGTCATTATTTAGTGACTTTACTCCTCAGTGATTTGCTGGAAAACTATACATTTTATGAGGAACAGACCTAAAATATGAAACACAATTTTGGACATTGTAAAAATACGGACACGAAGTGTATACTTCCAGAGCTCATACTAATAAAAGAAAGTCCAGTCACACTTCAGATACTGGACTTTTTTCTGTTGGCATATGCTCTATTTACAACAGGCATGCTGGATGGGCTGAACAATCAGCATGCACTTTTTTGAATACTAACAAGCTATCACTCTATATACTTATTTCCTTCAGCTCAGTGTAGTTAGAGTGTAAAGGAAAGAGCTGATGGTTGTAAGCATCATTATATGAGCCTAAGCGTTATTATATGAGCCATGTTCTTTTGATATGATCCTTGATTTACTTGACTGTTGGCAGAATGTTTATTATTTATTTTGAATAAACTGGACAACACAATGTCTATGTGATTAGTATTAATATTTCTTATAGGTTCATAGGTTCATAGGTTTATACTAGGCTATCTGCCCTAAGGCATTTATCCTTATATGAAAAATACTGTGCCCATTAGTTTGTTGTGCCTCTGTCCAGCAGTGACACAGAGATGATTCATCTCCCATCCACAGGTCAAGATTTGTGCTCTGCCTCACATGGACTGGGATTTTATTCCACAGCACAGGGAGTCTCTGAGTGATAATAAAGTTTAAGTCGCGAGGTGGAGCATGTCCATTAATTCCATTAATTCTTACATGTATAATTTAGTGTATTTTTGTTTTTGCAGTCATGAAGCTGTGAAAAATACTGCATTGGGCTACAACAGTATTTGTCCTGCACTTAGTGAAGGTGAGTAAGGCTATGAGTTGTTAAAGAGCTGCTTCCTGTAATGCAGGGTTCAATTACCTCAGGATTCATTTGTCTACTGTGTGACTCTAACCAAGTCACTTCACTAGACAGTGCCTCCTGGTCTGTCATTAAAAGGGGGCACTTGTATCCAGAGGGCTGTCCCAGGGCAGGCTGTTAGCAAATGTATTATACATTGTCTTTCAATCCCTGCACCACTCACATACCTGCAAATTAGTCCTTCAGCATATGCTGTTTCATTATGAATCCCAATATAGCTCTACTACATGTGCTCTCAATAAATGTAAGCTTCAAGGAAAAAGAAGCTCAACTGTTGCTCATGCTATGTCTGTCTCAATGTGAGAGTTTTTTGGTTTTGTTTAGCAAATGGCAATCAACATTTTTGCAGTATATGGCAAAGACAGCTCAACTAAAGTTCCTCAGGAAAACCTTGAAATATTTATCTGCATATCTATATATATCTATATATATATATATATATATGTACATATATATATATATATATATATATATATATATATATATATATATATATATATATATAGATAGATAGATATATATCTGTATATATATATATATATATATATATATATATATACACATATATATATATATATATATATATACATATATATATATATATATATTTTATAGGTGGGTCTACCTTGTTTGGTCGAAGTTTCAGAACTTTAAAATCCATATGGCTGAGACCACATGATCGAAGTTTAGAAACTTTGAACATTTTGAATTGAGATTGCTGTCCAGTGTGGAATGGGAGATTTACCATTTTCCTAGCTGTAGTATGATCTCAGAGTTGGTATATTTAAGTTGCAGGGGATGTGGGGGGTGCAGGGCGGCTTGCCCCCCTGCAAACACTTACAGGTGAAGTTTTTTGTTTAGGTTCAGCTTTTGTTGTATTTTTGAAATTTTACAACTTCGATCATATGGTCTCGGCTATATGGGTTTCAAAGTTTTGAAATTTCGATCAAACAATGCAGACACATAACGATATATATATATATATATATATATATATATATATATATATAGTTTGCATTCATATGGTTGAGCGCACATTGCTCGACCATTCATTTGAATGGCTTTTCTCCACGAATCCTGTAATGCTGAATGGTCAGAATGTCATAAAACCTCCAAATTCGACATTTCCGACCACTCTACACCCTAAAATGAGTGCTAACATGGGTCAAAATGGGGACAGGATTTTGTGATTGGCACCACTTGCAATCACAGTTTTGTGATGTTGCCACACTCCTTTTGGCCCTACCTGGTCGACCATTCACCAGTCAACTATATGCTTGTACACATATATATATATATATATATATATATATATATATATATATATATATATATATGGGTCTACCAGACATGGTCAACAGTTCATATGGCTGACAGTTTATTTGGTCGACAGTTCATTTGATCGACAAGCATTTTAGGTGGGGGGCTTCGCCTCCCCCCCCAACTATATATATCAACTCCAGGGTCGCACAACATTGGGGAAGGGGGCAAATCTGCTTGTCGACCAAATGAACTGTCGACCAAATGATTGTCGATCATGTGAACTGACGACCATATCAGGTAGACCCATATATATATATATATATATATATATATATATATATATATATATATATATATAGTTGCTAGCTCAGCCATGAGCATATTTCTTCTTTTTTTACATAATCTTTTAGTATCCAAGTGAAAATGACATGCAATTAAGTGAAATATTCCTTTCCCACACAGCTGTATATGATATGGCAGATACAGTTCAAGTGAGCTTTCTCTGGAAAACCTTGAAATGCTCCTCTCGCAATTTACAGGTAATTGTCCTTTCCTATTTCTTATGAATCATCAAGAGACTCAAGCTTTATTTTCTCTCTTAAACCAAACTTTTTGTATTCAGGGGAAATATTTTAAATTACACATCAAAGTAAAAACACCATTGCTGCACTACTTGTGCCTTCAGCACATGTTGACTGTGCTGACTAATACCTTGTGCCTGGGACAGCTTCTCCCTTTGCCATGCCCTACCGACTGTACAGCTCTACCCATGAATAACTAAGAGAAAGACATGTTGTGTATTTTCTACTAGCCAAACCTTTTTGATATTCAAGGGAAGAGGACTTTAAACAATGCAGTGCATTAAGTACACAGACTGCAATCTGGCAAGATATGAATATGAGAAATGCAAAACATGAAGTATGCTTTTCCCACAGAACAGTCTATCTTACAGCTGGGGCAGCTCAAGTAAGAGTTTTTCAGGAAAGGCTTGGAATGTTTAGAAAATACAAATACTGATCTCTAACTTCATCTGAAATTCGTAAATGATTAAACTCTTCTAGTTCAAATGAATCACCAAGAGACATAGCTTTGTTTCTATGTCTAACCAAAACTTTTAATATTCAAGGGGATGGACTTCAGATAACACACTGCAATAAAGATGTACATTACAATCAAACAAGTTAACAATATGAGCAATACAAAGCAGGAAATATGCTTTTCTGATCTCCATTTGCCTACCGTGTCAGCGAGCAAGTCACTTAATCAGAACAAGGGTATCCATGGATGTGAATGTTTAAGTTATTCTGAATGGTTAAAACATCTGAACTCATGTCTCTTATAGATATTTAAGAGGAGATCTTGTTCTTGTATATAGGGCACTTAGAGACAACTGTCTCCATGCATTCTTGAGGTTATCAAATAGCAGAGAAGCATCAGACAACCTGCATAAGAAATTAGACAGGAATGAAATAAGTTACTAATTGGCTTAATGATTAAGTAGCTGCTACCTGGAGCAGATTATCAAATTACACTAAAGCAAGCACTAGTCTAGATATTTTTAAGAACAATGTAGGCACTTATTCTGGTGATGGCTGTTTTGGTATATTGACAGGTTAAAAAGGCATTATTGTCCATGCCTGAAATATTTGCATGTATGCATGTATGTATTTATGTATGTCTGTATGTATGTATATATCTATGGTTTTAGATCATCCTTGAAAATAGACACGTGTCCAGTGGGTACACCTGGTTAGCAAAATAGCAAGCAAGCAAACAAATGAATAATTTACCTGGTTGCTCCCATCTTTCTTTGACAGTAGTACTATGTGAGAAGTCCACAAAATATTAGATCCCTGAATTACCCCAGATTTAGCACTTCCTGCAGCTCCTCCCATACTCTTTGCTTGAGTCACTCTTGAACACTGTAAGAAACTGTTTGGCTGCCAATAGGTCCCTGTATCTATCTAGCGATCTACCAGTTATGTACTCTATTGGGTAGCAGCAGAGCCAGATCATGGACAAATGAGGTCCTAGGCAGGTTAATAGACTGGGACCCCTCTTTGCCATATCAGTATCCCATTACTTGTCTGTCTGTCTTCATTTACCATAATGTACTGTTCAAACCTGTCAGTGCACATACTCTTTCTTCTTTCACTTCTACAATAGGTCACAGAGATTTGGATTTATTTTAATTTAAAACTGTTATTTCAAATATTACAGCAAATACACTGACAGCTAATTGCCAAACAAAACAGTCTCATACTGAAAACAGACTTAGCATCAGCAACAGTAAACATCTCTTCCCCTGAAACTCACATTTACTGAAAATGCATCTGGCTATCCATTAAACTGCAAGACATGCTGGGACTCATAGTCAAACAGCATATATTGAAGCACTAATTAACATCTATATGAATGGTGCAAAAATTCAAAAGACTAATATCCAACACATTTACTAACAGATTGGGACAGCCTAAAGTATGAAAGTGCTTATTGCCCCTTTTCAAGGGCAGCCTAGGATTAGTATCTGGTGAAGGTGTCAGAGTCACACAGCAGACAAATAAACACTGAGGGACTCATACTCTGCACTACAAAAGCAGCTTATAGCTTTACTCATCTGCATCACGTATCAATGTTGTAGACTAACACAATGCATTTCACACTTGTGTGAGCCCACAAAAAATGTTCATTAAAATGTATTCACAGTTAAAATATTAACATTAAACTTGTACACTTCAAGCTGTCCAGGTTATTCCCAGCAAACATTAAACATACTATCAACAGCTAACAAAATAAAAGAACAAAGGATAGTACCCAAACAGCATGGCTCATATGATGATGTTGTTGTCTACTTCAGTCAATCCCTTCCTTCACTGTGGGTTAACCAAGTATTTTTATATATGTGCATATTTGTTGTGTTTGTGTATGTGTGTGTGTGTGTGTGTGTGTGTCTTACACACACACACCCACACACACACACACACACACACACACACACCTAGCCATCAGTTACAGGCACTTGCATGACTGTACACCTCAAATATCTGCTGAACAGGAGTAAATTAATACATTCATAAATAATGGACAAGAAACCCATTGCAAACCCCCTCTGCCCCCTCAACTTCTTAGCTCAAATCCATGACAAGGAAACCAATATCTGGAACATATTTTAAAAGTTTTCCTTACGCTCATAAAGTTGGGAAAATAACTCATTCAAACCTATAGTGACTTTTTGTATACCTTCAGTTCACAACCATAGCTCCTTAAAGTGTCCAGACCCTTTTTTGGGTCTGGCTTTTTTAACTAAGTGACTTAACAGCTAATAATAAGCATTATTACAAAGTATGAGGAGTTATTAACAAAATCACACTGAGACTATTAATCTAGAATATCCTTCATCAGAGAAATTAATCAGTTTGTCAGTTATTATTCATATTTTCATATTTATGTCCATTTTTTATACCTGAGAGCCCTACATGATACTGAGGGGTATGGCATGATATGCCATGGAGGAAGGCAGGAGAATCTACTGTCTCTATCCTTTTATATCACTCTATACATGATATATTGATAGTTGTTTGTTAGCAATAACACAAATAAATAATGTAAGTTCATGGTTGTTTATTAGGCTAATGACCACAAGGGCCTTTTTAAGCCTAGCCGTGCATTTATAATCAGGGGCCTGCGAGATAAACCATTAAAAGGCTGACTGTGTCCATTAAAGACATAGGTTCATGGGTTTATAGGTGGTTACTGGGCTAATGACCCAAAGGTCTTTAAACACCTAGCTGTGGTGTGCTCAATATAATACCAGAGAAACCCAATATAAAGGATCTTGCCTAAACTCAAGATCTTAGCTAGCAATAACTGCCATATCTAGGAAGGTCATAGATGAAATTCCTGGTAGGAATTTAGTTTCCCATTCAGTCATCCAGACTATGCTAAAATAGGGTCATAGAGGTGTTTTGTTTGATGTGAATTGGTAGCCAATTCCATGGAGTGGCAACTTATGAGAAACATACCTGTCTCTCCAGCAGCCCTATTTATGTCTCAGGCCAAGTTGAGGTCCCTGGAGTGGGACTGTTTGTCACTTATTATTCTGTCTCCCTCTATGGCATAGGTGCCAAACAATGGATGAATTTCCTGTTCCCCACTAAACTGACCAAGATGCACTTGAATTAGGTTAGGAAGAATCTCTGCCTCACATGGATGGGGAGCCTGTTCCAGAGAAGGGGTAGTCTCTGGGATACATACTTGTCTGTCTAGCAGGTCCTATTTATATCACAAGCAAGGTTTAATTTTTAGAATGGATAATTCTGGTGTTAGTTTGTTTTGTGGATATGCATGAGGTCCATCAGAGTAGGGTCTGACAATGCCTTGTATGCCAGGCATGGATCTCCCGTCAACAGTCTGTAGGACACAGAATACAGGGATAGGGCCTTGAGGTGGTTTGCATAGGACATGTTGCTAACGCCCTGTATTCTTTTAGTAAGGAGCCTCTGTCGATGTTCCAGGTGTTGGATATTCCTGGTTAGGTACATACCACAGGGGTGATTGTACTCAATGATAAATATTTACATATGTACTTAATATTCCAAAAAACAAGTGACTTCCAAACTGTATCTTGACATCAGGTGAAACCTCACATGTTGCTGAAGAAAACACTGTTTGAAGTTTGCACTCTAAGTTGCACATCTCGAGCAATATCTAGTGTTATTTATACTGATGATTATACAATAAGAATGTGTTTCATATTTCTGTAAATATCTCAATAAATATGCACTCATAGAGGAATTTGTTGTTGTCATATGAAAGTGTATGTATGTCTGGTTAACAAAAATGTTCTGACAAAATAGGTCTAGGTTGTACAGTTCCCAAAATATGAGTTTGTGAAAATATAGCAAAAAATATAATTTTGGGTTTGTGTGCATTATAATATATTAAGAGTATTTATGGAAAGACTTTGAATCTGCTGACTATTACCCCTGTAAAGAATACTTCTTACTGAAAACATTGCTGTTTGTACTGTTGTAATACATTTTATTGTTCACAAACTATTTACATTTGTTTATTTCTGCTTATTAACTTTATTTTTCAGAAGATGCTCTGGAATCCAAGATGCCTGCAGGCTGCTATAGGTGGGACATTCTGCACCTCATAGGTGTTAATGAGATAAAAAGCTTTGCATTAGCAAGAATTTTCTGAAGAACACAAAGTATGAAACTCATAACCATTATTTAATGACTGCAATCCACAACAATGCCAGAAAGCCACAAAGAATGGATAAAAATAACTCTCATTGTCTTTGCTCAAGAATTCCAGACAAAGGTAAGTCTTAAATATCAGTTAGGTTCATGTATTTCTAACCAGGTAAATTTACTCTACAAAGTGTCCATTTTCAGGGATAACCCAGAAGCAGTGGTAGAGTGACTTGCCAAAAGGCACACAGTAGGCAAATGGAGGTGGAAGGATTCAAATCCTGTACTTTTTACTAAAGGAAGATTGTTAATACCTCCAAGCCTGAAGTCCCAGGCAACTCTGATTAGCATGCAATACATTTTCTAACCAGCAGCTATAAAACAAATTTATTTATGTATATATTTATTTTATATTTGTTTACCGGAAAGTCTGACTGGGCCAGATGGCCCCTTTTCAGTGAATGCCCAGGGAGGAAAGCTCCATTACAAAGAAACTAAAATACAATTAGAAAGTGAGTACATGCCAGAAGATAAAAACATACATTAGAGAACATGGATACAAATACAAGAATATTTCATAAAATAGTTCAGCATTTAAAAGCTTTGTTACAGAGAAGATAAGGAAATTATACTAAATCACAATTATACTAAATCACTGTTGTGCATACTAAGGCAATAATGAGATGGCTGGCAAGAAGGAGAGAAAAGTGGAAGTGAAGGAAGCTAGAGATAGTTAGGGAGACATCTGAGCTGTGGGTAGCATGTGGAAGGCATAGAGGGATTATTTATTTAATGTGTCTGTATTTCTGTAGGAAGAGAGGAGTAGAAGAATTTAAGACTTGGATAGTAGATGTTGGTACAAGAGTTGAGAGGTGTGAGGTGAGTGGTCATCCCGGGGAGCAGGAGCTGAGCCAGTTGTGGTTTAGGTCGTTTTTGAGGAGCGATTTGAAGATTTTTGTACTAGTAATGACTAGAATTATTGACTGATTGCTATCCCAAATGTTTTATCAGGAAATGAAGATGTTAAAGAATGTCTGGCAGTTGGTGTTGAGGATTAAGGCTCTAAGCTCTTATGAGCTGCTTCCTATAGTGAAGGATACAATGTTTGATTCTCTCTCTAAGCTCTTATGAGCTGCTTCCTATAGTGAAGGATACAATGTTTGATTCTCTCTAAGCTCTTATGAGCTGCTTCCTATAGTGAAGGATACAATGTTTGATTCTCTCTAAGCTTTTACAAGCTGCTTCCTATAGTGAAGGATACAATGTTTGATTCTCTCTAAGCTCTTATGAGCTGCTTCCTATAGTGAAGGATACAATGTTTGATTCTCTCTAAGCTCTTATGAGCTGCTTCCTACAGTGACGGATACAATGTTTGATTGTCTCTAAGCTCTTATGAGCTGCTTCCTATAGTGAAGGATACAATGTTTGATTCTCTCTAACTCTTATGAGCTGCTTCCTATAGTGAAGGATACAATGTTTGATTCTCTCTAAGCTCTTATGAGCTGCTTCCTATAGTGAAGGATACAATGTTTGATTCTCTCTAAGCTCTTATGAGCTGCTTCCTATAGTGAAGGATATAATGTTTGATTCTCTCTCTAAGCTCTTATGAGCTGCTTCCTATAGTGAATGATACAATGTTTGATTCTCTCTAGTACCACATGGCCACTGCGTGACTTCACACAAGTTACACATAAGTACACAGTGAATGACTAATAGTAGTCCTCAGTGATTTACTTTAAATGAATCTGTGTCTGTGAATCCATCCCAGTTCTGTGAATCCATCCCAGTTCTCCATCTGAGTGTCCTGTAATGCTCCTGCCATCTGAGTTGCAATCCTGGAAGCAATGATTTGTAGTTCTTGCCAGAATCCATACCTCTCAACTTCTTAGAACAAGAAATCCAGGAAAAGCCAAAAGTAATGCGGGAACAAAGGCCCCAAAATTGGGTCAAGTTTTAAATATTACTCTTAGAAACTTAGAAAGTTGCTTGAATAAAAGGTTATGTGTTACCATGCATTTTTCGAAGGGTATGATGTCAGAAACCCAAAATGTCTGCCTGCCAGTTGGTCCAACCCGGTTAACAAATGACAAATAAAATAAATTATTTAGTGATTTCAGTCCTCAATGATTTGCCAAAAAAACATAAATTTTATGAGGAACAGAACAAAAATATAAAGCAAAAATCGGTACATTCTGCAGTTCGGAGAGGTGAGAGATATGCCAAAATCCTATTCCTTGAAGAGACACACACACACACACACACACACACACACACACACACACACACACACACACACACACACACACACACATACACACGTGTTCTTCATGTCCTGCAAACCTCTCTGTCATGAAAACACAGTAAATGTAAATGGGAAAAGTTTCTCTGTCATGAAAACAGGCCTGCTGCGCATGCACACTGTGTGATAGTCCAAAGGTCCCAATCCCGTAAGATTTCAAATCTTCAGCATCTTCCTGGGTGCACTCATTGTGCTGACATTTTCTCCTGCTTTTCCTGCCTATTACCACATCTGCAGGAATGTCATCAAAGATGTGTCTCTCTCTCTCTGCTGCCAGAAACAGGTCTTTCTCTGTTGCAGTGAAAAAAGTCAAACTGGACAGAGTAAAACAATGCTGAGGAAAAAAAAAGAAAAGTCTCACTGCCGTGAAAACAAGTATCCTACTCATGCACAGTAAAACAATGCTGCACTGTGCTGTGTAGAAGTTCCAGTGATGTAGGTCTTCAAATCTCATCTTCCTGTATGTGTCCAACTTGCTGATATCTTATTCCTGTGCCTGTGTGCTTTGGGCTTACTCACTAACCTGTATGGGCAGAGTGAACATTTACTTTTTAAAGCTTATGAGACAAAACATTTTTTGTTGTGTTTTTTTTTAAATCAGCAGTGTGCTCCCCAGCCAGCACTAGGTCCTAGGCAGCTGCTTAGGTCACATTGTGCTAGAACTAGCTCTAGGTAGCAGTGAACATATCTCAAAACCCATACTATACTACACAGATTTTTTGAACCTTGGAAGAAGATATCTGCTAAGTATCACCTTATTTACTAGGTGAAAGTCTGAGCCTCTCTATGAAGATTTAGCATAAGGGCCACCTATTCCTATTCTTGTAATACACAGCAGACACCGAGTACTAATGTCTGTCTGTTATGGAAGAGGTTCATCATGTTAACATGTTAGACTTTGTGCTTTTATCCCCTGCATGGCAACTGTACAACACAGTTAACATTGCTTACTTTACTTACACTAGTGAAATACTGTCCTATGGCCAAACGTAGAGAAGTCCAATAATCAGTCACCAATTTGGTTCTGATTAGGTAAACCTCTT